>NC_034608.1:3856047-3858545 GCF_900095145.1 Mus pahari | reverse complement strand
ATTTCTGAGTTCGAGGCCAGCCTGGTCTACAGAGTGAGTTCCAGGACAGCCAGGGCTATACAGAGAAACTCTGTCTCGAAAAAACAAAACAAAAAAACAAAAAAAACTAAACACAAGCTGGCAAGATGGTCCAGTAAGTAAAGGGGCTTTCCACCAAGCCTGACAACCTGAGTTTGATCCCTTGCACCCATAGGTGGAATGAGAGACCGACTCTTGCAGACTGTTCTCTCCCCTGCACACTCATGCTATAATGTGTAAGATCGCAGCATATACAAATAAATAAATACATATATTTTTAAAACTCCACAGGTAAGTCACCTGGAATCCCATCTCTTGGGAGGTAGCCCATCTCTGTGAGTTTGAGGACAGCCTGGTCAACATAGAATTCCAGGACAGCCAGGGCTACATAGAAAGGCCTTGACTCAAAAACAAAAGGAATAGGGTAAAAACAAAACAAAATAAAACAAAAACTGCATAAAACCAAACAAAAATCTAGTGGAGCAGATA
Organism: Mus pahari; assembly: GCF_900095145.1. Classification (NCBI taxonomy): domain Eukaryota; kingdom Metazoa; phylum Chordata; class Mammalia; order Rodentia; family Muridae; genus Mus; species Mus pahari. The sequence continues at coordinate 3,858,038 of NC_034608.1, read as the reverse complement.
CACCCAGAATTCTCCTGTATCCCCAGGAATCTGAAACAAACATGGAGATGTGTTTTGCAAGGAGAGACGAGAGGTGTGAAGAGGACAGTTCAATACCAAGTGAAAACTAGAAATACTAAACTTTAATTTAAAAAAAAAAAGAGAGAGAGAGATTTATTTATTTCTAGGCTGGCTGTGGTGACATATATGTCTTTAAATTCCAGGACAGGAAGAAGTATATGTGACTTGAAGCTAACCTGGTCTACATAGCCAGTTCCAGGAAAGCTACATAATAGACTTCAAAATTATTACTATTTTTTATTGCCTAGTGTATGGGTGTTTTGCATGTTTGTATTGTCTGTGCACCACATGCCTGCAGTGCTCATAGACACCAGAAAAGGGCAGCAGATCCCTTGGAACTGCAGTCACAGAAGGTTGTGAGCCACCGTTTAGGTGCTGGGACCTTATCAGCTGAGCCATTACTCCAGCCCCTGAATTTAGAATTCATAAAGGAAAGCCGGGCGTGGTGGTGCACGCCTTTAATTCCAGAACTCCGGAGGCAGAGGTAGGCGGATTTCCGAGTTTGAGGCCAGCCTGGTCTACAGAGTGAGTTTCAGGACAGCCAGGGCTATACAGAGAAACCCTGTCTTGAAAAACAACAACAACAAAAAAAAAAACAAAACAAAAAAAAAAGAAAAGAAAATTCATAAAGGAAACTAACTAAAGACCCTAATATACATCACTAAAGGAACATATTAAGGGACAGAGGGAAAGCCTTAAGATCCACAAATGTAATAACTGACAATGTAAAAGTAGTTGTTTTTGTTGTTTTTGCTTTGTTTTTTGTTTGTTTGTTTGTTTGTTTGTTTCAAGGCAGGGTTTCTCTGTGTAGTCCTGGCTGTCCTGGAACTCACTCTGTAGACCAGGCTGGCCTCGAACTCGGAAATCTGCCTGCCTCTGCTCCAGAGTGCTGGGATTAAAGGCGTGTGCCACCACACCCAGCTGCTTTGATTGTTTCGAGACAGGGTCTCACTGTGTAGCTCTGGCTGTCCTGGAACTCACTATATAGACCAGGGTGGCTGTGAACACATAGAAACCCTCCTGCCTCTGCCTCCCAAGTGCACTCCCACACCCAGTTGCAAAAACAGACCCTTAAGATTAGCATAGCAGAGTGGTGGGGCACACCTTTAATCCCAGCACTTGGAAGGCAGAGGCAGGTGGATTTCTGAGTTCCAGGCCAGCCTGGTCTACAGAGTGAGTTCCAGGACAGCCAGGGCTACACAGAGAAGCCCTGTCTAAAAAAGGATTAGCATAACGTACAAATGAAAGACCTCAGAAGGGACCAGAATATCTCTGCTTTGGCTTGAGGGTTGCAATCAATTAAACCTTTGAATAGAGAAGGTGTAGCAGTTATCTCCAATCAATGCCCAAAGCACCTCCCCTCCACAGGCTAAGGAGACCACCTCTAAAACGGCTGTGGACAAAGGTTGCAGGAGGTGACTTGGACTCAGACTTATGATAGCACAACTATCCTGGCAGGAATGGAATTATTCTTTTTTGTTGTTTATGTTTTATGTCTTTTGGTTTTTGAAACAGGATTTTTCTGCAGAGCTTTGGCCATCTTGGAACTTGCTCGGTAGACTAGATTGGCCTCCAACTCAGAGATTTGCCTGCCACTACCTCCAAGGGCTGGGATAAAAAATAATAATAATAAAAAAGAAAAAAAGAATGCATGTGCCACATCCAGACCCAGCTAAAATATCGCACCACTGCCCGACTAAGATATTCTGAAGAGACACTTGAGTTCCTTCATTTTGTCTATCAGAGTGTTGAGACAACAGTTACCAAGAAATGGGACTTTCGAGCTGGAGAGATGGCTCAGCAGGTAAGAGCACTGACAGTTCTTCCGAAGGTCCTGAGTTCAATTCCCAGCAACCACATGGTGGCTCACAACCATCTGCTGACGCCCTCTTCTGGTGCATCTGGAGACAGCTACAGTGTACTTAAATATA
>NC_034608.1:3852773-3854622 GCF_900095145.1 Mus pahari | reverse complement strand
TGCTTTCTGACCTGCTTGAGTTCCAGTCCTGCATCCTTTGGTGATCAAAAGCAGTATGGAAATGTAAGCCGAATAAACCCTTTCCTCCCCAGCTTGCTTCTTGGTCATGATGTTTGTGCAGGAATAGAAACCCTGACTAAGACAATGTTCTTTTTTGCTTTTGTTTGTTTTTTAAGACAGGGTTTTTCACGTGTGTGTGTTATAATAAAATATATACATTATATATAATATATACAATGCATATACATAATGTATACATAAATATGTACAATATATATTATATAACATATATCATATACATATATATACACACATTGATATATATTGATGCATTTGTTTTTCAAGACAGGGTTCATCTGTGCAGCTCTCACTGTCCTAAAACTCACTGTACTTTGAGGCTGGCCTCAAACTCAGATCTGCCTGCCTGAGCGCTAGAATTAAAGGCATGAGCCTTTTTCTCTCAGTCCTATCTTACTTTCTCCTTTCTTTGTATTATTGAGCTGGAGGCAATACCTCCTGTCTCTGCTTTCTTAGTACTGGGATTTCAGGTAACTATTAGAGTTGCAAAGCCTTTAGTGTCTTATTAACTTCAGCTTTCTTTTTCCTCCTTTTGTTATGAAGTGCAAGCAGACTCTCAAACCTAAGGACAGATACACCCATCCAAGCTCAGGGGGCATTTAGAACCCCAAACAACACATTATAAATAGGACTCCAAGAGAGGAAAAAAAAAAAAAAAAGGTAGTAAATACATCTTCTCTTTCTTCAGTTCAGGACACTGTTCATGGGATGGTGCCGCCCATAATTAAGACAGATGTGGCACCTGTGGAAGGTCATCATGGGCTTACCCAGAGGGTAATTTATCTAGGTAGTTCCTCAGGAAGGCCAGACTTGGCTCCCAGTTGACCCTAGAGTTTGAAATATTAATCATCCCAACCCCACCTCTTGTCAACTTGAATTGTCCTTCCCTTTGTCCCCATGTGTTCATAGACACCTAACAACACAAAATGCATTCAGTCTAATTTCAAAAGTCCTTGCAGCCTTTAACAATTCCAACACTGTCCAAAAGTCCAAGCTAGCAAGATAGCTCAGCAGGTGAAGGCACTTGCCGCCAAGCCTGAGAACCTGGGACACCAGTGACCAACTCCCAAAAGTTGTCCTCTTACTGCAACACCCATGTGTTTTAGACAGATACACCCACACACTCTAAATGAGTGTACTAAGTCCAAAGTCCATGTCAGACACTGAGACTCAAGGCCGTCTGAGAAATAACTGGCAGCTCCTATTAAAAGTTACTTTTTTTCTGGGCTGGAGAGATGGCTCCATGGTTGAGAGCACTGGCTACTTTTTCAGAGGACCCGGGTTCAGTTCCCATCCCACACATGGAAGCTTCCAACGGTCAGAGGATCCAACACCCTCATCTGTGCATGCAGGCAAAACATGACTGCTGAGGCAGAAAGAGAAAAAATTCAAAGCCGGGTGGAAGAGCAAGGCAGGTGGGGTCTGCTGAGTGTGAGGCCAGCCTGGTCTCCATGGTGAATTCAAGGACAGCCAGGGCTAGATTTAAAACAAACAAACAAAAAGCCTTTTGTTTTTGCAGTGGTATTGACTACAGCAGGCTCACAGTAGAAACTGAGAGACAGAAAAGGATTCTGTGACAGCCTATCCCCCACCCCAAAGAAACAGTCTAGACAGGAAGCCGATAGAAAACTCTTTAAAATCGTAATAGGAATCCTGAGAAGCAGTTCTGGCCGGGGTGGGGGTGGGGAAGGACTCCGTTTTCCTCTAAGGGCTGCCCACCGAAGTTTGACCATGCTCCAGTGAGAATAAGGGCAACACAAATTGGACTTGT
>NC_034608.1:3845204-3851853 GCF_900095145.1 Mus pahari | reverse complement strand
AAAAAAAAAAAAAAAGTAGGGGCAGGAGGGACAGAATTGGTTTTTCGAGACAGGGTTTCTCTGTGTAGCCCTGGCTGTCCTAGAACTCACTCTGTAGACGAGGCTGGCCTTGGAACTCAGAAATCTGCCTGCCTCTGCCCCCCCTCTCCCCCCCCTCCCCCAGTGCAGGGATTAAAGGCGTGTGCCACCACGCCTGGTAGAGGAACAGAATTTTAAATTAAGGTTATCCTCTGCCACACAGCCAGAAGTTTGAGGTTGGAGTGCATGCACAGGTCCCTGATCATGCCTCCAAAGCATTCAGAATACAATTCTAAGGACTCAGGACATAACTGTAAGAACCGACTGAATCAAATTGTTTCAAATTCAAAAGCTTCTAAACAGCAGAAAGAACAAGGATCAGATGGAAGAGACAGATGGAATGGAGGTGATTGGCAGCCATTCTTGACAGGAGCAACAAAAACATCCAGCTTATATAAAGACCTTAAAACTAACCAACCAACAACAACACCCAAAACAGAACAGAGTATCCAGTCACTGAGAGGGCAAATTCAACAAACAATTAAAAAAAGAAACACAAGTTACTATTAAAATACACAATAAGTGCTTAACATCTACAGTCATCAAGAAAATGCCAATCAGAAGTCTCCAACCCTTTAATCCCAGCACTCCAGAAGCAAAAGCAGGAGGATCTCTGAGTGAGGCCAGCCTGGTCTACAGAGTGAGTTCCAGGACAGCCAGGGCTACACAGAGAAACCCTGTCTCAAAAAACAAAAACTAAAATCAAACCAAACATACGCATATATACAAAATGTAAACAACAACAAAACCCAATAGGTAAACAGATAAAATAAGATGAAACTGAAAATAATCTTACTAAATAAAATGTAATACATATTAAAAAGAAAACTTAAAAACAGAACTACAGTGTGACCCTACTATACCTCCTGGCTGCTTATCTGAAGGAATCAATGTCAGAGAACAACATAGGGGCTAAACACCTATGGTTTTCACAGTACTATAGAAAACCAACTTGTGGGATAAGCCCAGATGCCCACCTACAGGTGAAGAGATAAATGAACATGAATGTCTGGTTTTTCTTTTTCTTTCTTTCTTTCTTTTTTTCTTTTCTTTTTTTTTTTTTTTTTTTTTTTTTTTTTTTTTTTTTTTGACAGGGTTTCTCTGTGTAGCCCTGGCTGTCCTGGAACTCACTTTGTAGACCAGGCTGGCCTTGAACTCAGAAATCCACCTGCCTCTGCCTCCCGAGTGCTGGGATTAAAGGCGTGCGCCACCACCGCCTGGCTGAACATGAATGTCTGTGGACACAACAGTTTTATCCAGCCAAAAAAAGAACAAAATTACATTAGCAGGAAAATTTGGAATGGAAATCATTTTAAGCTAACCCAGCCATATTCCAAATGACAAGTATTTCATATTCTCTTTCATAGACAGAATTTACATTTTTTAAAAGGGGCTTTGAAGTAGAAGGAAGACCCCTAAGGAAGATGGAAGACCTTATTGGGACAGCAGATACGGATAAACATTTGTTTGCTTATTTTTAAAGATTTATTTATTTTATGTATGAGTACACTGTTTCTGTCTTCCGACACACCAAAAGAGGGAGTTGGATTGAATTACAGATGTTTGTGAGCCACCATGTGGGAATTGAACTCAGGACCTCTGGAAGAGTAGTCAGTGCTCTTAATCACTGAGCCATCTCTCCAGCCCCAGGTTTGTTTTTTGTTTTTGTTTTTGTTTTTTGGGGGGAGGGTTGTTGTTGTTTAACGAGACAGGGTTTCTCTGTGTAGCCCTGGCTGTCCTGGAACTCACTCTGTAGACCAGGCTGGCCTGGAACTCAGAAATCCGCCTGCCTCTGCCTTCCGAGTGCTGGGATTAAAGGCGTGCGCCACCACGCCCGGCTCCCAGGTTTGTCCTTTTTTTAAGGAGCACATGAAGTCGAGAGAGAAAAGTAGTGGGAAGGATAGGGAAGTAATTGGAGGCGAGGGAAACCAGGTTGGATTTGATTGAACTATGCTCTACACATACATATGAGAGTCTCAAAACAATAAAAAGATAAATGGAGAAAGAATGATCAAGCTCATTATAAGCCTCCATGAAATGTCATAATGAACCCCATTACTTTCTACAAATATATACTAGAAACAAAACAAACAGAAAACCCACGGTTTTTCAGAAAGGATTTCATATAGCCCAGCATAGCCTTAGATTCACTATGTAGCTAAGGATAACCCCAAACTCCTGATCTTCTTGACCTACCACCTTTGGGGGTGCTGGGGTTACAGAAATGTTCCATCATGCTCAGTTTGTGCAGTGCTGGGGACCAAGTCAAGGGCTTAAAGCTCGGAGCATTCTGGGTCAGAAGTCTACAAAAGGAGCTAACTGCATGGCAGCCTCCCTCAACGCTCTTAACTTTGACCATTTCTTTTTGTTTGTTTTTCTTTTTTTAATTATTTATTTATTTTATGTATATGAGTACACTGTAGCTGTACAGATGGTTGTGAGCCTTCTTGTGGCTGTTGGGACCTCTGCTTGCTCAGTCCTTGCTCACTCAGACCCAAAGATTTTTTTTTTTTTTTTTTTTTGGTTTTTCGAGACAGGGTTTCTCAATATAGCTCTGGCTGTCCTGGAACTCACTTATAAGTACATTGGCCAGGCAGTGGTGGCGCACGCCTTTAATCCCAGCACTTGGGAGGCAGAGGCAGGAGGATTTCTGATTTCTGAGGTCGAGGCCGGCCTGGTCTACAGAGCTACACAGAGAAACCCTGTCTCATAAATAAATAAATAATAGTAAAAAAAAAAATAAAAATAAATAAGTACATTGTAGCTGTCTTCAGACACGCCAGAAGAGGGTGTCAGATCTCATTACGAGTGGTTGTGAGCCACTCTGGTTGCTGGGATTTAAACTCAGGACCTTCGGGAGAGCAGTCAATGCTCTCACCCACTGAGCCATCTTTCCAGCCCGTTTGTTTTTCAAGACACGATTTTTGTAACTGCCCTGGCTGTTCTGGAACTCACTGTGCCGTCCAAACTGGCCTCAAACTCAGAAATCCTCCTGACTTTGCCTCCTCCTGCACTACCCCCTCACCCCCACCCCGCCTCCGCCTTCTGGGATTCAAGGCTTGGGCTACCATTGCACAGCGTCCACCAAGAGCCTGCTCTCATTGGGCCTTCTGATATCCTGTATATACACTGAGTAACACAACCTGAATGAAAGCGCTTTACTCACCCAGGTTTCTACCCAGGAATATCACAGCTGTAGAAGGCGGCTCACGGTCCTGCTGCAGGCTGTTAACTAAAGGATCAAGCACAAAATGTAGTTTAATTTAACCGATCCTAAGAAAAGCCACACCCACTTCTTGATGTCATCCTCTCCTAGGAAAGGGGAGGAGAGAAAAATGAGGCGGGGTGGGTGGACCTGGGTGGTGATGGAGGTGAACCCCTTTTTCTTAGCATTTGGGAGGCAGAGACAGGCAGATTTCTATGAGAGAGACAGAGACAGAGACAGAGAGACAGAGAGAGACAGAGAGAGACAGAGCAGTCAGGACTACACAGAGAGATCCTGTCTCCAAAAACCAAAAAGCAAACCAAAACAAAAAAGAGGCTGGAGGAATGGCTCCGAGTTTAAGAGCATTTGTTGCTCTTCCAGAGGACAGACACCTCAGAAGATCCCAGTGTTGGGGGCCCAGCACCTAGTTGGGGTTAGGGTTGTTTCACAATTGTCTTGGGAATCTGATTCCTTTTGATGCTCACATAGTTATGTAAATTGAAAATAAATCTAAGTTGGGTGTGGTGACCTGTGCCTTTAATCCCATCACTCGGGAGGAAGAGGCAGGCTTGATAGGTAAAAAGAGGAAAGAGGCAGTCTACAGAGTGGGGAAAGGCTTTCACGACGTAAGAATCCAATAATATCCAAAATTAATAAGGAAAAAAAACAGGTATCAAAAAACCCCAACCCAATTAAAAAGTGGGGTACCATTCTAAACAGAGAATTTTCTTCGTCTTTTTTTTTTTTAAGACTTATTTATTTTTATTTATACAAGTACACTGTAGTTGTCTTCAAACACACAGCAGGAGAGGGCATCGGACCCCATTACAGATGGTTGTGAGCCACCATGTGGTAGCTGGGAATTGAACTCAGGACCTCTGGAAGGGCAGTCAGTGCACTTAACCGCTGAGCCATCTCTTCAGCTCCACAACAGAAAATTTTCAAAAGAGGAATCTCAAATGGTTGAGAAACACTTAAATGTTCAACATCCTTAGCCATAAAGAAAAAAAAAAAAAAAAAAAAAAAAAAAGCTTTGAGATTCCATCTTGCACCAAGATTAGTAACATAAGGGACAAGTCATGTTGGCCAGGGCATAAAGCCAGGGGAACACTCCTTCACTGCTGGTGGGAGTGCAAACTTGTACAGTCACTGTGGAAGTCAGTGTGTTGGTTCCTCAGGAAAATAGGTATCGATCTACTTTACGATCCAGTTATACCACTCCTGGGCATATACCCAAAAGATGCTCCACCATCTCACAGGGACATGTGCTCTATGTTCATAGCAGCTTTGTTTGTAATAGCCAGAAAATATAAACAACCTAGATGTCACCCAACTGAAGAATGCATGAAGAAGATGTAGTTCATTTACACAACTGAATACTACTCAGCTGTCAAAACAAGGACATTATGAAATTTGCAGGCAAATGGATGGAACTAGAAACATCATCCTGTGTGAGGTAACCTAGACCCAGAAAGACAAACGTGGTATGTATTTGCTTATATATGGATAATAGCTGTTAAGTCGATGATAATCAAGCCACAATCTGTAGAAATACAGAGAGGGCAGGTATAGAGTAAGGGACTAGCCAGAACAGATAGACCTTATTAGAAAAGGGAAATAAAATAGATAGATGTGAATGAGGCAGGGGATGGGAGGATTAAGGGGGAAGAAGAAGGGAGAAGGAATCATTTGGAGGAATATGGGGAGAAAGAGCCCCGAATGGCCATCTCTTACCACTCAACACAGCTTGAGTATTGCATCTAATTGAGTTGTTGTCCAAAGGTGCCCCCACGGGAGTCCCCAAACAACCAGGCTGTTGCCAAGACTCTATAGGTTGCTCTCTACAGACTGGCAGCAGGTCCTCATTACTAAAGACAACGCGTACACAACTCGCCCAATGTGGAGAGGTTGAGCCGGTGCCTACATAGGAGCCTTCCACCAAGTATCTTTGACCCAGGAAGGTACACTGAATGCTATCAAAAGAGACCTTTGACCTAAAAATCCATCCTGCCTGAGAAATAGGCAAGGACAATGACGGCACAAGGTTTGCGGGAGCGACCAACCGATAACTGACTTGACTTAAGGTCCACCGCGTAAGATGGAACCTATGCCTCCAACACAGCTTGGGTGACTAAGAACCAGAGACGGAGATAACCCAGGGACCTAGGGTAAAACCAAATATTACTGTTCTAAAAACAAAGGGAAAAATGTGGTGATAAAACGATTCCTCATGACATTCTGCTATACTTATAGATGGGTGCCTTGCTCAGCCATCATCAGAGAAGCTTCCTCCAGCAGTAGATGGGAACCCCTGCCCACTGAGGCATATCTATTGGTGTTCTTCGTCTCGTAGGTGGTGAGATCGGATGGGTGTAGCATCTAACATTGAGTAGACACAACCTCACAGCAAACTCCCCGATCCTAGGCCCTCTCAATCTTTCTGCCCCTTCTTCCAAAATGGTCCCCGAGCCTTCGTTTGTCATAGATGTTCCAGATTATTCTGAGTGTTGTGGTGCATTGAGTGGGATGTTCCCCCATTACTACCCTGAATTTGAATACTCAGGTTCTAGTAGGTAGCCCTGTTTGGGGAGGCAAGGCCTTGTGGGAGTGAATGTACCCCTGGGGGTGGGCATTGAGGATTCAAAAGTCATGTGCTAGTTCCAGTGGGCTCTTTATGCTTGCTGTTTAAACTTCGAACTGTGAGCTCTCAGCTGCTGTCCCAGTCATCCGCCTCACCATCACCGATTCCTACTCCTTGGGGATTGTAAGGGTATTAGGCAAACAGACCCTTCCTTCTGTAAGTTGCCTCTGTCTGTCATGGTGTTTTACCTCAGCAATAGAGAATAACTAAGACATTGGTTCTTTTACATCCTTGCTTATACCGTAGGATAAGCCCATAGACCTGCTGAAGCCGATGACATGGCTGGGTGTGCCATTGCTCTTGCTGTTAAGTCTGACACCCTGAGTTCGGTCCCTAGGATGCATACACGTACCCGTGTACCTGGTGTCTATCCTGTGTCAGGACTCCACCTGCAAGTTGTCATCTGACCTCCACATGTGCACAGTTGTAGGAACACACACACATGTGGAAACAAGAAAAAACCCATAGTATAGCAAATACACAAACCAGTATAATCTAATGTTTACTATCATTGGTGAGCATCCCGTAACAGGGCTGGAGACATGTCTCAGTGGCTAAAAGCTGCTCTTCCAAAGGATCTGACGACCTTCTCATGGAACCCACACACATGTGACAGGCACTGAGCAAGTAGGTGGTTTTTCAAGACAGGGTTTCTCTGTGTAGCCCTGGCTGTCCTGGAACTCACTCTGTAGACCAGGCTGGCCTTGAACTCAGAAATCCACCTG
>NC_034608.1:3842370-3844374 GCF_900095145.1 Mus pahari | reverse complement strand
AAAAAAAAAAAAAAAAAAATGGCAGCAGAGGTTGCTATTCAGGTAAAAATAAAAGATAGAAGTGCATGAGAAAACCTCTAAGAAAGCATATTTTAAGTCTTCTCACACACAAATAGGTATATCGGGTGATGCCTATGAAAACAGCTTAATGTAGCAAGCAATTCTTTTTTTTTAAGGTTTATTTTTACTTCTCTTATTATATCTAAGTACACTGTAGCTGTCTTCAGATCACTGTAGCTATACCAGAAGAGGTGGTCAGATCTCATTACAGATGGTTGTGAACCACCATGTAGTTGCTGGGATTTGAACTCAGGACCTTTGGAAGAGCAGTCAGTGCTCTTAACCGCTGAGCCATCTCTCCAGCCCTGTAGCAAGCAATTCTAACATGTATCTGTGGAGCCACACACGCACACTACAACATATATTCATTGAATTTTCTTAGGTTGATTTATTTGATGTGTATAAGTGTTTTGCCTGCATGAAGGTATGTGCACCATGGGAAGAAGGTATTTGAACCTCTTGGACTGGAGGTATGGATGATTGTGAGCTGCCACGTGGGTACTGGGAACCGAACCTGGGACATCTATAAGAGCAACACGTTGCTCTTAACCACTGACACATCTCTCTTGCCTCCTAGATTCTTTGTTTGTTTGTTTGTTTGTTTTTTCGAGACAGGGTTTCTCTGTGTGGCCCTGGCTGTCCTGGAACTCACTCTGTAGACCAGGCTGGCCTGGAACTCAGAAATCCGCCTGCCTCTGCCTCTCGAGTGCTGGGCTTAAAGGCGTGCGCCACTACACCCGGCACCTCCTAGATTCTTTATTGTTGTTGTTGTTGTTTTATTTGGTTTGGTTTTGTTTTTCAAAACAGGGTTTCTCTGTGTAGCCCTGACTCTCCTGGAACTCCCTGTGTAGACCAGGCTGGCCTCGAACTCAGAGATCTGCCTGCCGCACCCCGTTGTCCAGCTCTAGATTCATGTTTTGACTTGTCAGCCAGTAAGCAAAAAGATAGATCTGGGGATATATCCCAGTTGCTTAACTTGCAGTGAGCCCTGCACTCACCACCTAGCAACGCATAAAACTGGACACCGTGAAGCATGCCTATTACTTTGCAAGTGGAGAATCAGGACTTCAAGATCATCTCAGACTAAGACACAGTAAATTCAGGGTTAGCCCGTGCCTCATAAGACCCTGCCTCTGCCTCAAAATGAAACAAGCCATAAAAGAGAAACATACACCACACATACATACATACATGTACACACACACACACACACACACACACCATGCCCTTTATTTATTTATTTTTTTTTTTGCTTTTTATTTTTGGTTTGGTGTCTACCGCCATCTGGTGGCAGATAGTAGCAACTGCTACAGAATTTACAGAAATTCACAGGCTCAGTTAAGACCAAGCCTTCGGGAATGCAGGTATTTGGAGGCATTTGGAGACATCAGTGACTCAGAAAAAGCACATGACTGCGTGGGCTTCGCTCCACTCCCTATGTAGTGGGCTTTCTTACTTCTCTTAATTGAATTTCCACATATATATATATATATATATATATATATATATATATATATATATGTAGTCACATTGCAGAATTGTAAAAGTTCAAGTTAAAGGTACTTTAAAGCTATACTTGGGTTGTTCAAGCTGTATTCTGATTCTTGTTTTTTGTTTTTTGTTTTTTGTTTTTTTTCCCCTCCAGTCTTTCTGACTTAAAGTGGAACATATTTTGACAGGCTTATCTGATTAAATCTATTGTCTCAGAAATCCCCTTTTAAGTCTTTAAAGATTTATTTATTTTTATTTTATGTGTATAGGTGCTGTGCCCGCTTGTTCTGTGAACCATTTTGGTGCATTTTGGAGGGAGGCTAGAGAAGGGTATAGGATCCCCTGGAACTCTGGAACTCTGTGGGTAATTGGGGTTGAATCTGGGTCCTCCACAAGGGCAGTAAGTGCTGTTTTAACTCTCTCTCTCTCTCTCTCTCTCTCTCTCTCTCTCTC
>NC_034608.1:3837384-3842155 GCF_900095145.1 Mus pahari | reverse complement strand
CTCTCTCTCTCTCTCTCTCTCTCTCTCTCTCTCTCTCTCTCTCTCTCTTTCTGAAATGAGGTTTCTCAATGTAGTCCTAGCTATCCTGTTGGAACTCACTATGTAGACCAGGCTGGCCTGGAACTCACAGATCCTCTTGCTTCTCTCTGGGGAGTGCTGGGATCAAAGGTCACCACGCCCAGGCTGTATGTTACTGAGCTATCTCTCCTAAGAGAGATGGGGTGGGAGGAGGGAGGTTCTGGGGAGGTGGGAGAGGAGAAACATCCATCCATCCGACAGTTCACTGCTTTACAGGCAACAGAAGGTCCAGTATCCCAGAGGCAGCCACTGCCTTATATCCTTCCTACCCACCTGCTAAACTCCAGATCTGCAGCAACCTCAGGGAAGGGTGGGACAATACGATTACCTTCCTGCCCACTCTATTTAGTCCCTGAGTTAACCTCCTCCCTCTAAGCTTGGATACCCCTTCTTTTTTTTTAAAAAAAAAAAATTTCCTTTCTTTTTTCTTTTATTCTTCTCTCAGACATTATATCCTGACCACAGTTTCTCCTCCCTGATCCACTCCTCCCATTTACCTTCAAAAACAAAAACAAAAAAAAGAGCAAAACTGAGGGAACACGGCACAAACCCTCATATCAGGGCTGAATGAAGCTGGACTAAGCAACCCAGTGGGAGGAAAGGGGTGCCAAGAGCAGACAAAGGAGTTAGAGTCCCCCTGACTCCCATCTCTAGGAGTTCCGCAAGAACCCCAAGCTACACAACCATTACATGTATGCAGCGGGCCCAGCGCGGACCCACGGAGGCTGCCTGACTGCCACGTCAGTCTCTGTGAGCCCCTGTGAGCCTTGCTTAGCTGATTCTTAAAAACAAAACAAAGCTCCTTTCTTTCTTTTTTATTTTATGTGTCTGAGTATTTGCCTGCATATATGTATGCATGCCTGGTACTTGAGGCCAGGTTGGAGGGGGGGGGTCTCAGTGTGTAGCCCTGGAAATCGCTCTTACATAGATCAGGATGGCCTCAAATGTACACACAGCCTTCCAAACGAAGAAACTCGAGTCTACAGGTCACTGCCGGATCCCGATGCCAGTCTCTCCCGTGGTGAGTGGTCGACATTAACAAAGGATATTTCTCCTCAAACCTTCCTCTCAGCACATCTGTCTGTAGAGCCTGGAATGTATTTAAAAATGAGAATCTGGTGCTACTCCTGAGGCTGAGGAGGGAGCTGGGCCAGGTCAGCAGGTGTTAGGGGAGATGTCTCAGGCTGAGTTTGGGGGCAGGTTAAGACATCTCCCAAGAGGCACAGAGTAACCAGACCGTTGAGAGATGGATGGCTAGGGAAAGGAGAAGCATCATTCCAGGGTCCCCAAGACCAAGTCCTAAGCACAAAGGAGCAGGGAAATAAGAGACCGGAGACAGAGGATGAGGAAGAAGGGAGAGGTTATAGGGATATTTGTCCCAAAGGGGAATGAGACAAAGGACTGCCTCTGGAGGAAACAGACGTGGCACCTGGGAGAATGACAGTTTATAAAGGTAAAGGGGAAACCCTGTGTTAGGATGAGGTGTTTAATTTTAATTGGACATGTTTACTAGGTGAGCCAAAGGGGGCTTTTGACTGCTGGATTTTAATACTTTGGTAGTCAGACTAGGGAAGAGCAAGTGGCCAAATAAGGGCATAGAACTTGGAGGCTAGCTTTAGGAATGTCGTCTAAGGGGTTTTAGCGTGGCAAAGGGAATGGAAGAGAAGGTCAAGGCCTGCACTCACCACACTGGCCAGAGTCCCTTCAAACTGTGTCTGCACTCCCCCAGCTGCCCAAATCCTGTGTCAAGGTCCTTGCTCTTAGTTCCTCAGAAGGTGACTGAAGTCGGAAGTAGGATTAGGTCCACATCCAGCATGCTGGAGACCCAAGAGATCAGAAGACAGAAGTACACAGAGGGATGATGCTGGGAGAACAGTGTGTGTGTGTCTAGCCTCTGAGCCAAGCCACTGCCATCGTGGGGAGTTCAGCAGCCTCCACCATGCAAAAGGGGCCCCCTTGACAGTTTTCCTTCTTCTCATGGAGGGGTGGGGAGGGTCACAGGACTCTCTCCAGAGCATGTGTGACCTAAGGGAGGGGCTGGAACACATAGGACCCTCATCTCTGCATCCACGTCTCTGTGGGCAGCCCTCACCTATGCTCTGCAAGCAAGCCCAATAAATTTCAGTGAGACGTTATCTTGGTTTGTCATTGGGACCTTTGGAGGACTGGTTGACATTGTTTATGTCTAATAGTTCTGTGGTGGTGGCCTTAAATCCCAGCACTTGGGAGGCAGAGGCAGGCGGATCTCTGAGTTCAAGGCCAGCCTGGTCTACAGAGTGAGTTCCAGGACAGCCAGGGATATTCAGAGAAACCCGGTCTCAAAAATCAAAACAAGGCATTGTTTATGTTTAAGCCTGAGAAGGAAAGGAATTTAAGAAAGGGTGTGGGTGTATACTGTACCCAGAGAACTTCTTTGATGTTTTGTTTTGAGATGGGGTCTCATTTCGTCTGGGTTAGGCTGTCCTCAAACTCACTGTAGCTGAAGATGACCTTGGATCTTTCTGTCTGTCTTTCTGTCTCTGTCTGTCTCTCTTCTCCCCCACTTTCCCCTCCCTCCCTCCCTCTCTCTCTCTGTCCCTCCCTCTTTCTCCCCCTCCCCCTCCCCCTCCCCCTCCCTCTCTCCTCTCTCTCTTCCTTCCTTCCTTTCTTTCTTTTCTCCCTTCCTTCCCCAGGATTGGATTAGGCCTTGTTGGGAATTAAACCCAGGGCTTTGCGCTTTTTAGGCATGCAATCTATCAAATGAGCCACACTGCTAGCTCATTTGACATTTTAGAGAGGTTCTCGTGTAACATAGGCTTCCCTAGAACTTGCTACACAGATCCCTCCTCAGTGCTGGGGCTTCCCTGTTCATCGTTCATCGAATTTTTGGAACATTCTAGAGCCTTAAGGACGTTCATCAGTAACTGCAGTCATCGGCCAGCAGGTGGCGCACATAGGATATTGACGGAAAAACAGTTTGAGCATGACTAGGGAAATCGGGCCTCTTAAGCTGTTGCTGCAGTTGCTATAAAATATTTCAAACCATTTACCCTACAAGGACAAGGATAGATGGGCTTCGAGAAGGAGGCAGCCGGGAGCAGACTGCATTGACCTATCAAG
Source organism: Mus pahari (assembly GCF_900095145.1). Taxonomy (NCBI): domain Eukaryota; kingdom Metazoa; phylum Chordata; class Mammalia; order Rodentia; family Muridae; genus Mus; species Mus pahari. The sequence continues at coordinate 3,838,978 of NC_034608.1, read as the reverse complement.
TGTCAGGAGGCCAGCACAGCAGCAGGGCTGGAGAGCAAGGGAGTGAGAATTTGAGTTTATACTCTGGCTTCATCTTACACTGGCCTGTGTGTCACTGGGTGGAGGTTTTTTGGCTTCTGGGCTCCCATTTCTTCTTTTGTATGTTCCTTTGGACAGTGTAACCATTCAATTCAATGGTAATGTTACTTGGAAGTTACTAGGAGAGGTTTTAAATGTTCTCACCATGGAGAAGGGAGGGTTTGTCAATAGTTTGATTGACACATATATCAGAGCATCCATGTTGTAAACTGTAAATATATATAATTCTTATAGTTCAACTTCACTTAAGAGTTGGAAGGAAGAATTTGAGGCCATCCTTAGCTACTTGTGGATTCCCAAACCAGCTTATCCCCGTAGCTAGGTGTGGTGGTATGCCCATTTATGCCTAGTAATGAGAAAGCAGAGGCAGGCAGGTTTCTTTGAGTTCAAGGTCAGCCTGATTTACCTAATGGATTCGAGGCTAGCTAGGATTAGGTGGTAAGACCTTGTCTCAAAACAAAACAAAAACCTAACCAACCAAACAAACAAACAAAAAAATCAAGCTACCACAAAAATGGAACCGAATCTAGAATGCAGCTTGTGGCTGCAGCACTTTCTTCGAAGCACAGGTTCTATGCCCAACTCCCAGTACTTGGGAAACCAAACCTAAGAAATTTTTTGAAAAAGTTCATTGAGTTTCTCCAATGCAAGCAATCCTGCCAAATACCGTGGAATTCAAACCCCATCTTCTGAGACTTTATGTTTCGATGGCTAGCAGACGGCAAGGCCGAGATCAGGTGTGTATATTGGCGCCAAACGCTAAAGAAGTCTGTGCTCTGTGCCAAAGACACCAGGCGGTTCCCAGGAAGATACAGGGTTGTTGGAAGAAGAAAGAAGCCACAAAATAACTAACTGTGGGAGTACATCAGGAAAAAAACCAAACAAATAAAACAAAGATTTACAATTTGTGTGAACTGATCTGGGGAAGGTGTTTTGTTTTGTTTTGTTTTGTTTCTGAGACAGGGTTTCTCTGTGTAGCTCTGGTTGTCCTGGAACTCACTCTGTAGACCAGGCTGGCCTCAAACTCACGGAGCTCTGCCTGCCTCCCCCTCCCTTTGTTTCTTCATTCTGGATTTGAAGTTGTAAGCAAGTGTGGACTATGTAGAACCACGCCTTTTCAAAAATCCCAAATAGCCGCGGTGGTGCTCGCTGCACTCAGGAGGCAGAGGGAGGCAGATCTCAGAGTTTGAGGCTAGCTCCGTCTCCATAGTGATACTTTGTTTCAAGGCAAGGACAACAACAAAGACATCTCCAACTCCTAAACCGAGTAATGGTGATGATGATTGACAAATAAAAAGAACACAAAATTATAACATAAAATGTTTCTTTTTTAGTTAAAACTATATCAAAGAAGTAAACTCCATAAACTATCCCACCAAACACTGATTTTCGTACCAGACACTGATAAACACGTCTTAAGAATTAAGTTGCCCCCTATAGGTAGAACAACAATGTGAACTAACCAGTACCCCCTGAGCTTGTGTCTCTAGCTGCATATGTAGCAGAAGATGGCCTA
>NC_034608.1:3828660-3837074 GCF_900095145.1 Mus pahari | reverse complement strand
AAAAAAAAAAAAAAAGAATTAAGTTGCCAGGCATGGTGGCTCACACCTAGAAACTCCAACCTTGCAGGGCTGAGGTAAGAGGATCTTGAGAGTTCAAAGCCAACCTAGGCCACATCATTCCAGGCCAACCTTGGCTCCAAGTGAGACCCTCGCCCTGTCTCACCCTCCCACCCTGAAGCAATAAAGCCTGCAAATTATAAAATTCAATGTCAGCTCGCAAAATTTGGATGAAAACGAAGGATACAATCAAGGGGAAATTTGCAAACCAGATGGCTCTTTAGACAGATGTGACTTTAAACAGACAGTCTCAGAAGACTGTCCACATTGTTTTATGTCTAAGCGAGACCTTTTCCGTCCTTAATTACACAGGGAGGTATATAACTCTCGGAACGAAGCCTGGCCTTTAGCTCAGTGGAAAATTCCGTTGCTGATTTGAGAGCTGAGCTTTCCTCTGGCTGCCAGGGAAATGGTAAACACTCTGGCTGCCTTCTCTCCACAAGCCCAGGCTCTGTGTTTGCACAGTGTAATTCACTAACAACGACCATGTTTTTTTCTCCCGTTCCTGCTGCTCCACTGTAACTTTGCCATATATCCCTCCGGTGGGCATGGTACCTTTAAAATTATTTTAGAATTACATTTATTGTTACCATGTATAGTTTTAAAAATAATTTATGCGTTTTAATTTTATGGTGTTTTGCCTACGTGTATTTCTATGTGAGGGTGTCAGATCTTCGAGTTAGGGATAACTGTGAGCTGTCATGTAGATGCTAGGAACTGAACCCTAGATCCTCTTAGAAGGGCAGTCAGTGTTCTTAACCACTGACCCATCTCAACTGTAAGCTGCCATGTGCCTGCTTAGACTTGAACCCCAGTCCTCTGAAAGGGCAGCCAGTGCTCTTAACCACTGAGCCATCTCTCCAGCCCCCATTGTCTCATATTTTACATTAATGTGCTGTGGCCTTCATTTGGAGGTCAGAGGACAACTCTTAGGCTCACTTCTGCCACCATGTGGGTCCCTGGTATTGAACTCGGTTTTCCAGGCTTGGTGATATGTCCCTTTACCCCTGGGGTCATCTCTCTGGACTTCCTTAATTTGTTCCTCCTGTACCTCAAACTGTCCTATCATGTCACCAAGATTCACAAATTTGCTCAGGACAAAAAACCCAGGTGAGATTCTTCCTACGTTCCTACCCCTCTCTGGGCCCGTGCATCTCAGCCATGGGAGCACTGAGACATCTTGTCATCCTGCTAATTGAGGTTTTGGTCAATTTCCTTAACCCCCATCACCCCCAAACCCAGGCTGTGGTAACTACCATTTGTCTGCTCCAATGAGTCCAGGTTTTAGATCCTGCCAGTAAATGAAACAAGTGACATCATGTATCTGGCTTATTTTGCCTAGGTGTAAGATGGCCTTCAAAATCACCCAAGTTAGAGAGAGAGAGAGAGAGAGAGAGAGAGAGAGAGAGAGAGAGAGAGAGAGAGAGAGAGGATTTGGAAAAGTTGTGTCTTTGGAAACGTTTCTCAACATTTAAGTTTTTCCATATGGGAGACCTGAGTGGTCTCTTAAAAGTGTAAATGTGTCCCAGTGAAGGAAGCAGGAAGTTTGGGAGATTAAAATCTTCCTTAACTAAATTCTAGACTCAAGGGCAGTCTGGGCTACCTGAGACAGTCTCAAAAACAAGTTAAAACTGTGAGCCCAGTGAAATGGGTCAACAGTAAAGTCACTTGGAAGGAAGTGAGTCAACAGGTAAAGACGTTTTTTGCCCTGAAACGCTTGCGTCAACAGTAAAGGCTCCTGCAGGGAAGTAGGTCAACAGGTAAAGACGATGCTAGCAGCTGAGACTGATGACTTCAGTTCAGCCCTGGGATCCACACTGTGGAATGATAGAATGAACTCGCACAGGCTGTCCTCAGCCCCTCCACACACAGGCCAGACACTCACGCAGACCCCCCCCCCATACACATAAATGCACACAAAATAAAGAAACAAAATGTAATAATTTTTAAAAACGTAAAAAGTAACACATTATCTCATTCTTCCAGTAAAAATCCTGCAGTCTTCGGTATTCCCCAAAACATGGAAAATAAAAAAGGCACACCCAGGGCTCAGATCTTGATTTTGACATATTGTTCTACTCACAGGGGACCTGGAACTCTGTGGATAATTAGTCAGTTGCAGGTCAGGGCAAGGAAACAGGAGACTAGAATGTCTCATTGTGTCTGGAAAATAGGAGGGGGATTTCCTTTTTTTTTCAAGTGTCAAGAGGCTTGAAAAGATCCAGAATCAGAATCTGAACCGTTCTGGAGAAGACAGATTCTGAAAGTAGCAAATTATAAATTTAGTTAATTAACTTAATTAAGCTAAAACCCACAAAGTCAGCATGGAATCAATTAAGGTGGGATAAGAGAAAACAGAGACTCAGAGAAGAATTCTAACAAAGATACAGCCAGGGACGTGGGACCAGAAAGCCTTCATGCGTCACCTCTCATGCAATAACTTAGGAAAGAGTAATCGGTGGTTACTGAACCTGTATTGTGGGGCCAATAAGGTGGCTCAGAGGATAAAGGAGCCTTCAGCCAAGTTTGAAGATGTAAGTTCCACCTCCAGGACCTGCATAATGGAAGAAAAAAAAAATTGACTCCGGCAAGTTGCCCTCTGGCCTCCACGTGTGGCCTATGGCGTGTGCCTGTCCACTCATATTCACAAGTATAAGATTTTTAAAAAGTAAAATGAGGATGCCATGCATGCATACAACTTATTTTGGCCATACTCATTCCCCAGTCTAACTCCTCCAGATTAACCATCTACCCTACCCTTCCCTTTCAAATTTTATTTAAACTTGTGTTTTTTTTTTGGGGGGGGGGGTAGATAGGTGGCTGTGCACAAGTGGGCAGGTGACCAAGGAAGGCAGAAGAGGGCATTAAATCCCCTGGTGTTGGAGTTACAGGCAACTGTGAGTCCTCTGCTATAGGTCTTGGGAATCACCCTTGGGTCCCCTGGAGGAGCGAATAAGATAACTTTACAGAGTGAGTAAGCTCGCTCCTTCCACCTTTATTCAAGGTCTGACTGAGCTCAGGCTACCAATGCGCTTGAGTCTTAACTTCAGATACCACCACCCTTTTAATCGCCCCTTGATTACAATATGTCCCACCCTTACGCTCAAGGGTGTGAGGCCATCCACTGGAGAAAAATATATAAATAAATCTTTGTTGTGCAAAAGTAGAAAGAGAAACAATATTTACACAGGTAATTGACAAGGAGGGAAAATAGTAACTTCATCAAGCCAGGGGACACTTTAGACAGTATCAAGACCAATAGCTGCATTGTTGGGTCAAAAAAAAAAATGTCATAAGCTTTTTGTTTATTTATTTACTTACTTTCTTACTTTCTTACCTTTGAGATGAAGTTTTTTTCTGTAGAGCTCCGGCTGTCCTGGAACTCTGTAGACCAAGCTGGGCTTGAATTCAGAGATCTGTCTGCCTCTGCCTCCCAAGTGCTGGAGTTAAAGGCGTGAACCACCACCTCTTGGCATGGCACGAATTTACAAAAGGACGAAAACTGAGAAAGAGACAAAGACACACATGCACCAAGATGAAAATCTTTGAGAGTCGGGAATCGTCAGACAGACCTAGGTTGACAGACATTCTACAGACTGCTCTGTATTCCTCAAAAATGTCAGCATCAAGCCTGAGGGATTGATGAAAGTGAATTCAGTGAATTCGAGGCTAGCCAAGTCTGCATAGTGGGACTCTTTCTTAAACAAACAACAAACAAACAACCCTCCCCCACCCCAAATTATGTCAGTGTCTGTCTGGCTCTTTGAGATGCCTCTGCATGTAAAGTCACTTTCGGGGGGGGGGGGGGGGGGNGGGGGGGAGCCTGGTGGCCTGCGGTTAGTCCTCAGATTTTAGTAAAGGTGGAAGAAAAGAACTTATCTGTAAAGTCAGCTTCCGGTTGCCCTCCTCTGTTGTTTTTTTTTTTTTTTTTTTAATGTAAATGTCAGTATTGGGAACCCGTAGCCAGAAATCAGTACAGGTTAAAGAAACACAAGAAATGGTTTGGTTTTTTTTGTTTGTTTGTTTTTTGTTTGTTTGTTTGTTTGTTTGTTTGTTTTTTGGTTTGGTTTGGTTTGGTTTGGTTTTTCAAGACAGGGTTTCTCTGTATAGCCCTGGCTGTCCTGGAACTCACTTTGTAGACCAGGCTGGCCTCCAACTCAGAAATCCACCTGCCTCTGCCTCCCGAGTGCTGGGATTAAAGGCGTGTGCCACCGAAATAAAACAGTGACACAGGAAAAAAATTTGACAACCTTAAATTGTTAGAGTACTTTATAGGTGAACATGGACTGCATATATTATAATGCTGTAAATATTAAATTTAGTTTTGCTTTCTAAAATGATTTTTTAAAGCTGGGTAGTGGTGCACACCACACCTTTAATTCCAGCACTCTGGGGGGCAGAGGCAGGGAGATTTCTGAGTTCAAGTCCAGCCTGGTCTACAGAGTGAGTCTCAGGACAGCCAGGGCTACACAGAGAACCTCTGTCTCAAAAAACATACAAACAAACAAAAAAAAAAAACCAAAAAAAAATTTTTTTTAAAAAATGTATGTGTCTGTGTGTATATAGTGTGTCTGAGTGTGTGTGTGTGTGTGTGTGTGTGTGTAGTGTGTCTGAGTATGTGTGTGTGTGTACCTGCAGAGGCCAGAATAGAGCTTTAGTTTTCCCTGCAGCAGGAGTTGCAGGCAGTAACCCATGCGGGAGTTTGGAAACAAACTCAGGTCCTCTGGAAGAGCAGCCAGTGCTCTTAATGGCTGAGCCATTTCTCCAGGCACTTTTTTTCTGATTGATTGATTGATTGATTGACTGATGACTGATTGATTGATTGATTGAGATCTGTGTGTCTCTGCCTCTTGAGTGCTGAGACTAAAGGCATGAGACACTGTGCGAGGCTTTATTTATTTGTTTGTTTATTTTGAAACAGGGTCTGTTGCATTCTAGGATCTCTTCAGGCTTATTATGTAGCCAAGGATGACTTTGAACTTCTGTCAAGTCTGGAGTTCTAGGCTTGTGGCTGAATGCCACTGTAACCTGTTTATTCTGTGCTGGGAATTGAACCCAGGCCTTTATGTAAGTATTCTACCAAATGGGCTATATCGCCAGTGCCAAATAAGTTTTAATATAGGAATTAGATAGGCACTGGATGTACACATGTACATAAATAAATATGTAAATCTTTTCAGGGGCTGGAGAGATCTTGGCTCAATAGATAAGAGCACTTAATGCTCTTGCAAAGAATCTATGTTCGATTTTCAGAATCTGTGTGCATGTGTGCATGTGTGCTTTAACTGACATAGGTACGCGCACACACACACGAAATAAATGAATAAATAAATAAATAAATAAATAAATGAAAATCTTAAAAGAATTCCAAACAATCCTCAAAGCCTAATATATGTATGCACATATGTATGTGCACTTACCTATCTCTGTATGTATTTCTATATGTAAATATGTGTCTCTATATAATTAGAAGTTGTTTGGCCAATTCCCTTTGAAGGATATTGGGGTTTTTCTCTAATCATTTGCCATTACAAGATATGGTAAAGAAGAGAAATAATTGAGTCAGTGGTTCTCAACCTTCCTGACGCTGCAGCCCTTTAGCACAGTTCTTCATGTTGTGGTGGGTGACCCTAAACCATAAAGCTATTTTCGTTGCTTTTCTTTTTTGTTTGTTTGTTTTTTTTGTTTTGTTTTGTTTTTATTTGTTTTTTGAGACAGGGTTTCTCTGTATAGCTCTGGCTGTCCTGGAACTCACTTTGTAGACCAGGCTGACCTCAAACTCAGAAATTCGCCTGCCTCTGCCTCCCGAGTGCTGGGATTAAAGGCGTGTGCCACCATACCCGACTTTTCGTTGGTTTTCATAACTGTAATTTTGCTATTGTTACAATATAATGTAAATACCTGATATGTGGCCTCTGTGAAAAGCTCATTTGATTCTCCAAATGCTTGCCCACTACACAGGGAGGTTCTCATTTCTCTCTCTAGCACCAAAGAGTTTGAATGTAAGGAGTCCCTTTCAAGTGTGTGTGCCCCAAGCTAGTGCCATCACTAGCTTTGGGAGGTTGGGGAACCTTCGGGGGAGAAGCCTAGTTGGTACAAGTGGGTCACTGGGGAAGCCCTTGCTGGTGTACCCAGTGTGGATAAGTCATTTCTGTTAGGCGTTTTCTCACTTTGAAGAAAAAAAAAAATCTCTTATTCACATTACATCCCAACCAGAAGCCCCCATCTCCTCTCAGTCCCACCTTCACAAAATCCCTCCTCCTCCACTCCTTTCCCTTCTCCCCAGAGAAGGGGAAGCCTTCCCTTGGGTACCACCCCACCCTGGGACATCTAGTCCCAATAGGACTAGTAATGTGAATTTTAAAAATACTAATGAATTATGGGAAAAAAAGAGAAATGTTCCAAATTTCAAAGCATTTCAGATTTTAAAAAATCTAATACAACTGATAAAATTTCATAATTTTATCACATACAGCTACAAGGAATTAGGAAGTTCCAGGTTAGTTAGTTCAGTTAGTTCCAATTACCTATTCCCTGCTTCACATTATTTGTCTTCATGATATCTATCTATCTATCTATCTATCTATCTATCTATCTATCTATCTATCTATCTATCTTTCTATGTATGTATCTATCATGAAGATTTTCTTTCTTCCCGAGACAGGGTTCCTCTGTGTAACCCTGGCTCTCCTGAAACTTGCTCGGTAGACCAGGCTACCCTCAAACTCACAATAATCTGTCTGCCTCTGCCTCTCAAGTGCTGGGATTATAGGTGTGTGCTCCCACCTCCTGGCTCATGAAGATTTTTTTTTTTTGAGACAGAGTCTCACTATGTAGCTCTGGCTGCCTATAAACACTGCACATAGACCAGGCTGACCTTGAGCTCACAGATATCCATTTGCCTACAACTCCTGAGTGCTGGGCTTAAAGGTGTACACTACCATGCCCACCATATTCTTAATTCTTCAAAATCAAAATCTTTGTGGGGCTGGCAAAGTGGCTCAATAGTTAAGAGCATTGACTACCCTTCCAGAACACCTAGGTTCAATACCCAGCACTAACAGGGCAGCTCACAACTGTCTGTAACTCCAGTTCGGGGGGGGGGGGGTGTCTCATGCCCTCTTCTGGTTCCCTCAGGGAATGCACATATACAAGGCACTGACAAACATACAGGCAAATATGCATATCTATAGGATAAAAATAAACAAATAAAATACTCAAATAAAATAAACAAATAAAATAAAATATGTGTGTGTTCATATGTGTTCATCAGAGGCCTTGCCATCTACTTTGTTTGGGACGAGGTCTTTTGTTTACTGCTACCTATGCCAGGGTACCTATGAACTTCCTAGAACTCCCCTGTTTCCACCTCCATCTCATTTGCTATAGGAGTGTTGGGATTTACAAATTCATAAAACTACTTCTGGCTTTACATGGGTACTGGGGATCTTAACTGAAGCCCTCACACTTTGTACAGCAAGCCCTTTACCCACTGAGCCTTCTCCTCAGCTCTGTCCTCCTGATTCTCCAACCTGGGTCCATCCTACTCAGCATTACATCAACTCCCCCTGAAGACATTAAACTTATTTGCCACTGGATCTGTTCTCTAGCTGCCACCATCTACTTGGGACCATGCTATTTTCGAGACACAATGGCCGGTGCTTTTACAAAAGTAATCTGGGGTGCAGCCCATAAGTTGTAGATAAAAACACAGTTTGAACTGTTTTCACGATTGGGGAAATGCAACAGATGTTTCTTGGTTCTTTTTTTGTGTACCATCTGCTTCCTATCCTGATACGGATGGAGAGCTGCCCCCAGTTACCAAAAGTTGTATTGGAAAGCACCCGTTTTTCAGATCTTTGCATTGTGCTGAACACTTGCAGCATCCCAGAGTCAATGACAATTGGTTTCTGAGTGCACAGATCCTGACAGCCTACACCCGCCATGCCCTTGTCAGACGCCGACCGTGGAAATAGCATTCTGTGGGTCATTAAGCGGTGGTTGGGCCTTTCATTTCATTAATTACCTGTTAGTTCTTCCAGGTGGCTAGGGACTCTTGAGTTTCACTAAAACAGGAGTCCAATGTCAAAACTAGAGAGAAAAGATAAAGAGGGTCACTTCAGACTGATTAAGGGAACAATTCATCAGGAGGCCATTAACATTCTAAATGCATGTATCCCACTTAAAGGTGTACCCAATTTTATCAAACAAATGCTATGCAAGTCATAGACAAACCCTAGTATAATAGCAATAGGGGGACTTCAGTACCCCACTCAACAACAGATAAGGCTTCCAAATAGTAGTAGTAGTAGTAGAAGAAGAAGAAGAAGAAGAAGAAGAAGAAGAAGAAGAAGAAG
>NC_034608.1:3826599-3828350 GCF_900095145.1 Mus pahari | reverse complement strand
AGAAGAAGAAGAAGAAGAAGAAGAAGAAGAAGAAGAAGAAGAAGAAGAAGAAGAAGAAGAAGAAGAAGAAGAAGAAGAAGAAGAAGAAGAAGAAGAGAAAAGAAAAGGAAAAAAAAGAAAAGAAACCCAGAAAAATACGGGGAACTACAAAAGAGCCTGATGTCTTTTGAAACAGGAATAAATAGAACTCGCATGCTTTTGATTCTCTGGGAGAGCTATTGGACTCCTTTTGCAGAGCGGTGTTTCATTTCTTATAGCAAAGAGGTTTCGAAATTGCATTCAAGTGCCTAATAACCTCCTTGGTGAATAAAGGAGGTCCTCCATCAGCCACACAAAAGGAGGAAGGACAAAATGTACTGAATGGTGAATAAGGAGACAGAACAATGAGGCTTTCTCCCGCACCTGCAGCAGCTGCCCACCAAGAACCCAGCACTCTCCTTTGAGTCAGCGGCTTGCACTGCTAGATTTTTGCCCCCCTCTAATTCAGAAATGACCTGGAGGTCTTTAGTAAGCACCAAGGGCTTGAGTGGACCAATAAGGGGGCGGCAGAAGAAGACTGAAGGACTTATTATTGTGGCTATTATATTTTTTAATAGGATATCTTTTATCTATTCTCTAACAATTTTATACGAGCAGACAATGCACCTTGGGCATATGCACCCCATCTCTCCCTTCCCACCCCAGCGCATCATCCCTCTCCACCTCTTTGTGTCCTCCTGCAATATGTAACCCCTCTGAACCTCACCACCCACACTCAATCCACTCTGCCCTCACAAGAAGCCTTCCACTTCCCGCTGCTGGGTACTCAATCCTGTTAGCAACCAGAGAAGGTCACCATGGAAACCACTTGTAGAGCGGAAGGAGTGGGTGGTCAAGAAGGGTGAGGAGAGGGCAGGGAGAGATTCAGAGATTGAAATATTTCAGGCAATATGGTGTGGTTACAAATACTGGGTCTAGAGGAAGATCAGGTGATGGGTTTAGGATATGTATGTGGATGTGGTATAAAGTATAGACATAGAAGTTCATGGCTAATGCCAAATAATGAATTATACGTGTGTGTGTGGGGAGGGGCACAAGACAAGTGAAAAGCATAAATCTGGGCATTTACCAAATTCTTCAGTGAGAATGCCAGGCAGGTTGCTCGTGAGAAGCCAGGGAAAGCTCTGCTGTAGATTTCAAACAGCATTCACAGCCTTGGGTCTGGTGGAAGCTCTACTCGTTAACAGATCCCCAAGGCCCTACCCGACAGCGGGAAGGGATACAGGACAGACACAGAAGTGGGCCATGAGTGGCTATTGCGAGAACTAAGATGATCCAAAATAATTCTGGCTGTGAGTCTGCAGCATCCAACTCTCCTACGGCGAGGCTGTAACCAGTCCTTCAGCTTTTTCCCTGTTCAGTTTTACACAGTTTCCACCGCGCTAGGGATCAAATCCAAGGCCCAAGGAGGGTAAGAGGATGATGTCTTGGAGCTCTCGTAGACCAGGCTAGTCACAATCTCAATGATACTCACCTGCCTCTGCCCCACTCCTCTACCCTGAGCTCTGGGAGTAGAGGTGTGGGCCACCACTACCTGACTCAGGTGTGCAATTTTTAAAATGTTTTAATGATATGTTTAAATGGTTATATTCTGCATCACTTAAGTTAAATATAGCTCATTACAGCTAGGGAATCCATTTCTTTCTTCTTTCTCCCCTTTTCTCTTTTTCTCTCTTCCATCTTCCCTCTTTCCCCTCTCTCTCTCTCTCTCT
>NC_034608.1:3821239-3825794 GCF_900095145.1 Mus pahari | reverse complement strand
TGTGTGTGTGTGTGTGTGTGTGTGGCATGGTATATGTGTGTCACATGTATATGTATGTGTGGTATGTGTGTATGTGCATGTGTGGTGTGCATGTGGTATGTATGTGTGGTGTGTATGTGGTATGGTGTGCATGTAGTGTGTCTGTAGTGTGTGGTATGTGTATGTGGTGTGTTTGTGAGAGTATGTGTGTGGTGTGTGTGGTATGTGTGGTGTGTGTGGTGTGTGTGGGATGTATGTGACATGTGTGTGTAGTGTGTATAGTGTGGTATGTGTATGTTTGGTGTGTGTGGTGTGTATGTAATGTGTATGTGTTGTGTGTGTGTGAAGTGTGTGTATGGTATGTGTGGTGTGGTGTATGTGTGGTGTGTGTGTGCAGTGTGTGTATGTGTGGTGTGTGTGGTGTATGTAGTATGTGTGTGAGTGTGTGTGTGTGTGTGTGTGTGTGTGAAGTGTGTGTGTGGTGTGTGTGGTATGTGGTGTGTGTGTGTATGGTGTATGTGTGCAGTGTGTGCAGTGTTTGTGTGAGTGTGTGTTGTGTGTGTGGTATGTGTGTGTGGTGTGTGTGCGTCTGTGGTGTGTGGTGTGGTGTGTGTGTGTGTGTGTGTGTGTGGTGTGGTGTATATGGTGTGTGTGGTGTGTGTCTGTGTGTGTGTGTGTCTGTGTGTGTAGGCCCGAGGTTGACATTGAGTTTTAACCTCTATTACCCTGCCACCATGTTCAATGGTGACAGGGTCTCTCAGACCAAGAGTGTGCAGCTCTGACTCGCCCTGCTAGCTCCTTACTCCAGGCATCTGGAATGACAGGTGAGCCACCATATCTACCCAGCATTTACATGTGTTCTGAGAATCCGAATTCTGAGTCTCATGCTTTCATGGCAAGTGCCTTAATGGCTGAACCACCTTCCTGGCCCTGATAGTGCGGCTAGTGAATATTCAAAACCACACTCACAGTGTCCATACGTGTCCCCATGTTTCTAGAGTGGTTTTCTTTTCTTTGGTTTTTGAGACAGGTTTTCTCTGTATAGCCCTGGCTGTCCTGGAACTCATTTTGTAGACCAGACTGGCCTGGAACTCAGAAATCCCCCTGCCTCTGCCTCCCGAGTGCTGGGATTAAAGGCGTGTGCCACCTTGCCTGGCCTTAGAGTGGTTTTCTTACCTCTTATTCATTTGCTTTCTGCATCTCTAGGTCTAGTGAAGATTCTGTGAACATAGTGAAGGCTTGTTGGTAGTTTAAAAAACAGTTTATGTGTTATTCGTGTGTGTGCAAGCACATGGCATATGTAACCACCATGCATGTGCGGACGGCAGGAGACATCTCTCAGAAATCTCTTATCCCTCGCCTTCACCATGGGTCCCAGGGATCAAACTCAGATTGTCAGGTGCCCAAAGTAAATGCTCCTTCTCTTTGAGCAATGTCTCCAGCCCTTGTCTGTGTCCATCCCCCACATAATTGGCTCTCGGTGTAAGCATGCTTTCCAACCTATGGTAGAGCTACATCCTTATAAACCCCCTCGTGCACTGCAAATGTTTTACATTGAAAATGTGTATTTAAGAGTCTGGAGAGAGCCAGGTGGTGGTGGTGGTGGCGCACACCTTTAATCCCAGCACTCTGGGCGGCAGAGGCAGGGAAATCTCTGAGTTCAAGGCCAGCCTGGTTTACAGAGGGAGTTCCAGGACAGCCAGCTCTACACAGAGAAACACACACACACACACACACACACACACACACACACACACACACACGTCAGCGTAGTATACCCTATCTGTTGTTTACTCTCTTAACTGTATAAGTGACTGGGAACTTCAATTCATTGCCACAGCCTAGCAATGCCAGAGTATCATGGTGCATATTAACAGTCAGGAAAAAAAAAAGATCAAAATTCTAAGTACCATTTCTACTGAATGTGTAGCATTTATACTGTAGTGACTAGCTGGCCCACGAGCTCCTGCAGATTCCTCCGCCTCTGCCTCCAGGCTCACAGTGGAAGCACACATACTACTGTGCCCAGATTTATGTAGATTCTAGGGATCTGAACCCAGGTCCTCATACTTGTGTGGTGAGCAATTTATCCACAGAGCCACCTCCCCAGTCTCTCTCTCTCTCTCTCTCTCTCTCTCTCTGTGTGTATACATGCTGGGATGGGAGCAGAGCCTTGAAAGCCAGCTACCAACAAAGGAAAAGCCCCTCTCACCAATCCACCTGGGGAGTGAGACATGGAGACAAGGAGCCTTTTTTTTCTTCTCGTCTATCATTCATGCAAACTCTACTCCCTCCCACGATCCCAGGACCTCCCAGGACTTTACTTGCTGGCTTTGGATCCTGGGAGACAGCAGGGTATGTTGCTGTTGTCAGAGCTGTGCTCTGACATTGTCCAGGAGAATAGCTGAGATGTAGATTTGTGGGGAAGTATAGGCATAGAGACTTCCCATCAGACTTCCCTACTATACTCAACTGTTTTCTTTCTCTTTATAAAATCCAGAATCTTGACTCGAAGGACCTCTGAATTGTCACACTACGCCTTACCCAAGTATAGTATTCTCCAGAGGAGGTGACATGACCAGATGTTCATAATCTATGTACGCATGAACTATGATTGAAAATATACACACCTATGTATATGCACATCTGTGTACCTGCATCTATAATCACATACATATCTGTATTTATACTATAGCCATATCTGTTTCAGATCAGAATCCCAGGTAGGGGTGCATCAGACCCGCAGTTTCCCCCAGCTTGGCTGCTCTGGCATCCATTAGTCTGCTTTGGATGCTTAGGAGCATCCTCTGGTGTTAGTGACGCAGACAGGCTCTGCCCGTTGCTATGGAAACTGAAGCTGATAGGAGTGAGGCTGAGAGACACAGGAGACAGAACTTTCCAGATTATACTGTAGGTTAGAATTCCCAGTAGCATTTTGGTGTGGGGAATATTAGACAAAAACACAAGATCAAGAGTCAACGATCCCTAGTTTTTCCATCTAGAAACGGAAAATAGGTGCTTCTAGATTATGATAAGGGTTATAATAAGTGCTACTCGCAAATTGCCTAACCCCATACCTGTCATAGCATGGGCAGAGTTTGGAAAATAATGTTTTTCAGACTGTATAGATACCAGAACGGGAGGAGGTGTATTAGTCAGGATTGAGTAGAGGAAGAGGCTGATAGAAAATATGCACTAGGTTGGGCATGGTGGCACATGCCTTTAATCTCATCTCTTGGGAGGCAGAAGTAGGTGGGTCTCTGTGAGTTTGGGACCAGCCTGGTCTACAAAGCAAGTCTAGGGTAGCCATGGCTGTTACACAGAGAAACACCGTCTCAATCAAAACAAAACAGAACAAAACAAAACATGTTAGAAGAGACTTTATCCTGTTAGTTTGCACAATACAACCTGCCACTACAGTGGCAGCCTGCACGCTGGAGAGGCTGAGTACCAGTAGCTTTACAGTCCACGAGGCTGGATGCCTCTGCGGGTCTAACCCTGGCCTGGACAGTTCCTGGAGAGCCACGGGTCTTCAGTCCATGTGGGAAAGACAAAGGAGCTGGGTTCTGATATATATGAAGGATTGAATGTAGTGACAGCAGTGGATGGGCAGATGGACTAAAAGACAGACTAGACGAACTTGCCAACATGGCAGATAAACTCAACAGCAAGACCTGAAGGCAGTGAGGCAGAAAGCTAAGCTTTTCCCTGGGACCTCCTCATACCTGGCCATCCCTGGAAGGTGATGGACCTTCCTGATTCAAGTGGCCCGATCAAGACAAGCTCCCACAGTGTGCCTAGATCCAGTCAGATTGACAGCCAAGATCATCCTTCACAGAGGATGAGAAGATTGACAGTTCACTGCAACTGCAAATGCAGATTCCCAGGCCGCTCTCTGGACCAGGGAAGGCATTCATTTATTATTTATTATATTTTTATAATATATTATAAAAAATTATTAATTTTTGCTACAAAATTTGTCTTGAAGCCTTCCCTCTGTCTGCATCTGTCTCTGTCTCTTTCTATCTTTCTGTCTGTCTGTCTTTCTGTGTCATGTGTCTCTCTGTCTCTATCTCTCTTCGTGTTTGTTGTGTGTGTCTCTGTATCTTTCTGTCTGTCTGTCTCTATCTCTGTCTCTATCTATCTAGATATCTATCTATCTGTGTGTCATGTATCTTTGTCTTTCTGTGTGTCCTGTGTGTCCTGTGTCTCTGTCTCTGTCTGTATTTCTCTGTGTTGTGTCTCTCTGTTTCTCCGTCTCTCTCTTTCTGATTCTGTCTCTCTGTGTGTTGTGTGTCTCTTTGTCTCTGTTTCTGTGTCTTTGTCTATATCCTTCTGTTGGTTTCTCTGTGTCATGTATCTCTGTCTTTGTGTGTGTGTCTCTGTCTCTGTCTTTCTGTCTATCTCTGCTTCTTTCTGTCTCTCTGTATGTCATGTGTCTCTCTGTCTGTCTTTTTGGTTTTTTTTGTTGTTGTTGTTGTTTTGGTTTTTTGAGACAGGGTTTCTCTGTGTAGCCCTGGCTGTCCTGGAACTCACTTTGTAGACCAGGCTGGCCTCGAACTCAGAAATCCGCCTG
>NC_034608.1:3808874-3820234 GCF_900095145.1 Mus pahari | reverse complement strand
TCACTCTGTAGACCAGGCTGGCCTCGAACTCAGAAATCCGCCTGCCTCTGCCTCCCCGAGTGCTGGGATTAAAGGTGTGCGCCACCACACCCGGCTTCTGAATGTTTTCGATGCAGATCATTTTGCATCAATGGAGATGGAATCTATGGCTTGACAGGTAGAATGGACTGTGAAAGAGTGTGTGTGTGTGTGTGTGTGTGTGTGTGTGTGTGTGTGTGTGTGTATGTGTAGGGCACAACATCAAAGAGAGGTGGCTGGGTAAGGTGCAGGAAGCAGGGATCCAGAATTCAGAATTCAAGCAGAAGGAGCCTTCTTTGTCTACACCCAGAGTCCCTGTGAAGAGGGGAAGAGAAATCCAGGCTGGTGTAGCTTACTGGGTGAGGAGCTTACCCCTGTGTTCTCAGACATATGGAAGAGCAAAGCAAACGCCTTCAACTCAGATGTCCGTGATGCCCTGAGAGGCGCATGCACATTATACAAAAACCCAGCATGTCCATAAAGACATTTTCAGTATCTATGTATGGGCATGTGTGCATGCTTGCAAACACCATGGCGCAGGCACAGAATACACAGGAGAGCTTCTAGGCGCTAGTTTTCTCCTTCCACCACGTGGGTCCTGAGATCTTAGATTAGCAGGCTTGGCGGCAAGTGCTTTCACCAATGGAGCCATCTGGCCCCCCATTCCTCATTTTTCTTTCTTTTTTGAGTCAAGTCTCAAGTAGCTCAGGCTGGCTTCAGACATGCTATATAGCTGAGGATAACTGTGAACTCCCGGTCAACCTGCTTCTACTTGGCTGGTGTTCGGCTCACAGGTGCTCACTACCATCCCTGGTTTACGTAGTGTTAGGACTGAACCCAGATCTTCACATCTGCTATCACAGTTTTATTGATTCTCATGTGTGGTTTTGTGTGGTCACCTCATCTGAGAAGCAAGCATCTTTAACGAGGCATTGTGGGATTTCACCTATACTGTGTTCCTGTTCCTGTGACAATACCAACGACAAAGAGTAAATGCAAACTTAATATATTAATTTAACCAGGCCAGAGTGATGGCTTGGCCAGTAAAGATGTTTGCCACCAAGGCTGATGGGCTGAGTTTGATTGCTATAACGCACATGGATGGTAGAAGGAGAGAGAGAACTGACTCAAACAGTTGTCTTCTGACTCCCATATGCTTGCAATATATATATATATATATATATATATATATATATATATATATATATATATATATATATATATATATATATATATATATATATATTATTAATATAACTATCTACACTACCAGGTATAGTGGCCCATTACTGTAATCCTAGAACACGAAAGCCAAAGCAGGAATATTGTCATACATTTAAGGTCAGTCTGGGCTATATAGCAAGATCCTATCTCAGCAACAAGAATGGACTTATCTTTGTTAATCACTCATAATCTTTGAATGTGAGGGACAGATAAATGGCTTAATCACGAATGAATAAAAAGAAGAACAAATAGCAGTTACATTGCTGGTTCTGTGGGGCAGCTTGAGATTTCTGCCTGGGATGACAGAGTCCAACACAGACCTGTACTCTCCCTGCCTTTCTGCTGAGGCCTTGTCTGGTGATGCATTTTAATTGCATAAAAGTCTAAGGGCTGGAGTGTCAGCCTCTATCTCCTTCTGATCTCTCATCTGGCCGTATCTGTTTCTATGGAAACCACAGCCGACAGAGAAGAGAAGGTGGCTGCCACAAGACCAGGGAGAGGGGCAGAACCTGGAGTATTATAGGCTCTGGACTCAGACTTACAGGCACACAGATGTATGTGGTGTGTGTGTGGTGTGTGGAATGTGGGTGTGGGTGTGTGTGTGGTGTATGTATAGTGTGTGGTGTGTGTGTGTGTGTGGTATGGTATGGTATGTGTGTGGGGTGTGTGTGTTTGTGTGTGTGGTGTGGTGTGTGGTATGTGTGTGTGGTGTGGGGGGGTGTGTGGTATGTGTGTGGTGTGTGGTATGTGTGTGTGGTGTGGTGTGTGTGTGTGTGTTGTGAGTGCATAGGCTCAAAGTGCCATCCTGGATTCACAGTGGAGATTCTGCAAAGGTTTAAGAGTACTGAAGCAAGGGTCCATTAACCAGAGGCGTGTGTCCCTCAGAACTTCTCATCTATTATGTAGAAAAGGCTTGAGGTCTGTGAGGCACTAGAAGCACCCAAATAAAGATGTCCAGCACGTGGCTGTTGCCTGGCTGGTTATGGTAGCTTCTAACCTGTCCTCACCCAGACTCACCATGGAAGTTGCTACTTGCTAAATATGTGGATCCCGGGTTACACCTCAGTAACATGTGCCTGGGGCCAGCAAGAGGGCTTAGCACATTAAGGCACTTGCCACCAAGTCTGACAGAGTTCAATCCCCAGATTGGAAGAAGAGAACCAATTCCTGCAAGTTGTCCCTTGAGTTCCACATGTATATTATGTGTGAACACACACACACACACACACACACACACACACACACACACACACACACACACGGCACATAGTAGGTCTTCAATGTAGATAGCCTTGATGGAAGGAAAAAAAGGAAGGGGGTAAGGGGGAGAGAAAGGATTGGTGCTGCAGAGCCGCAGTGGGCTGGTGGCTTCCTATGAGCTTTAAGTTGTTACACTGTGGAGCAAGCTACCAGTAGAGGGCGCCCGCGATCATTCTTCAGTCTGCAAACTGGGAAGGAATGGACGGGCAGACAGAGAAGCCAAGAACTTTGTGGCTGAAGATTCTGTCCTTTTCCCGTGAAGAGGAGAGGGGAACAGTCACGGGATCTAATCGCTTGTGTGTTGTGTCTTGTTTTCTTGGGGAGACCGTAGTAAAGGCCCCCACACTGGCAGACTTCTGTGTAAACCTCTTTCCCCTCTGGCCGGGTCCTCCACCACCCTGACTCCCAGCTGCCTGCTGTTTATAAGGGGGCTTGGGGTACCATACGATGTCTGTGGACCTCCAGAGTCACTCAGTGTCAACGGCAACCAGAGCCACCTTGCTTTGACATAAGTCTGAACTGCTTGTTGTCAATTGGGGCTTCCTTCCACACTCAGGGTAAAATCCAAGCTGCTAAGGCCTTGGGGTATGCCTCTAAATCCTGCCTTTATCAAACTACAGGCTCCGTTTCCAGCTTCTCAGCCTTCCCCGGACTCTGGGGTCATTAAGATCAATTTGAGTGTTCCAGAATCTCACATACTGAAGACTCAATGCCCGTGTCTCTGAAGGCTTTTGGAAAGGGGATATTTATTTATTTATTTATTTATTTATTTATTTATTCAGCTTAAAATGTCCACATTTATTTATTTATGTATGTATATGAAAATGTTGGGGCCTATATGTGCCTTGGTGCACATTTGAAAGTCAGAGGACAGTTTGAGGGAGTTGGTTCTTTTCTTCCACAGTGTGGGTTCTGGAGACTGAACTCAGGTAGACAGGCTTGGTGGCAAGTGCCTATCTTTTTGGCCCATATTTATTCTCAAGACAGGGTCTTGTTATGTAGCCTGGTGTGGCCTTGACATCACAGCAATTCTCTGGCTTCAAGCTCCTGAGGGCTAGAATGACAGGCATGGCCACCATAGTTGTCACGCGCAGCTATAAACAGCCGTCCTTTTATTTTTGCTATGCAGGAGACAGAGCCCAGGGCCTCCCTCACTGGTGGATTCCAGACATTCTGTTTCCAACCCTGGAGACAGGGTCTTTAACACAAACAAACATACATTTATTTATTTATTATTTAGTTAGTGTCTCTGCGTGTGTGTTGCTTTGTGAATGACACTGTAAATGTGGAGGTCAGAAGTTGGCTTACAGGAGTTAGTTCCCTCCTAACATATGGGTCCTGGGTCACTGAACTTGGGTCATCAAACTTGGCACAAGGGACTTTGCCTGCTGAGCCATCTTGGCAGCCCTGAGATAGAGTTGTAATAGATGCGATTAAGGCAAAATGAGAGGGGCTGGCTATCCGTGTTTATAGCAACGTTATTCACAAATAGCCAAATTACAAGACTAATTTAGATGCCCATCAACCGATGAAAGGATAAAGGGAATGTAACAGGCAGCAGCATGTGCCCCACCCCCACCCCCGCAGTGGTGCATTATTCAGGCATAAAGCATAAAATTATGTCATTTTCGGGGAAAATAGATGGAGATCATTACGTTAAACAAATAAGCCCCGCTCAGAAAGACAAGTATTATATGTTCTGTTTCAGACGTGGAACCTAAATCTTATCATATCGACAACGTGACAACATACAGGACAATGGAGGAAAGAAAGAGACCGCCAGGAGCAGTGAGAAGGGATGGGGACAGTGTGGAGGATCATGAGCAGCACACAATGACCCATATATGGAAATGTTGTGCTGAAACCTGTTCCTTTTTTTGTTTTGTTTTGTTATGTTGAGACAAGGTTTCTCAGTAGTAGGCCGCCTTGAAACTCACTCTGTAGACAAGGCTGGTCTTGAACTCAGAGATCCACCTGCCTATGCCTCCCAAGTGCTGGGACTAAAAGTGTGCACCACCACCAATTGGCTGATACCAATTTTAATTTTTAATTTGACTTTTTTTTTTTTTTTTGAGATATGACCTCACTTTGCAGTCTGACTGTCCTGAGCTGTATAATCCAAAACCGCCCTTGAACCCATAACCATCTTTCTTTCTTCAGCATCCCGAGTTCAGAAATTACCAGGCATGAGTCACTACTTGAAATTTATTATTTCCTATGTCAATGTTAAAAACAAAAAAACTTCACGCTGGAGAGATGGACCTGTGGGTAAGGGAGGGCGCCTGCTGCTCTTGTAGAGAACCCAAGCACAGGTCCCAGCATCCATGTCAGTGGCTCAAAGCAGCCTGTGACTCCAGCTCCAGCAGATCTGGAACCATTAATATGTCTTTTTTCCCGATTGGGAAACTGAGGCATGGATTTAAAAAAAAAAAAAAAAAAACTACTTGTTGCAGGGCTGTAGAGATGGCCCCATCCGTAGAGTGTTTGCCTTGCATGTGGAGGACCAGACTTTTATTGAGTTTTGAGGGTCCAGACCCAGGTCCTCATACTTGTACAGCAGGCACTTGACCTACTGAGTGAGCTATTGCCCCAGGCCTCCGTTTCTTTGGATTCTAAACACCAAATGCTGCTCTTGGCTGTGAAGGTCCCCGGAACTAGATCAGAGCCTGATGAATGAGCAGTAGGTGGATGCTCAGAGTGCAGCCCTAATTAATGTCTGGTTTTTTTGTTGATACCACTGTAATAGACATCAGCAGTGGTGACTACTTTTCGAATATGAACTGCCTGGATTCAAACACCAATTCTACCCAAGAGCTTTATCTTTAAGGGATGGACGTTATAACATCTGTGAATGAAATTGGGTCCCATCCTTGAGGCATGCTGGCACGTCAAGTCTAACCAAATTGACAAGCTTCAGATTCAGTGACCCTGTTTATCTCTGTACACACACAGACACACACACAGACACACACAGACACACACACACACACACACACACACAGAGAGAGAGAGAGAGAGAGAGAGAGAGAGAGAGAGAGAGAGAGAGCAAAAGCAACATGGGTGCATGATGGTTAGGTCACTGTTATTGAGACACACGTTGATCGCTGTCTATAAGGAAGATATATTTGGTTATTTTCTATATTCTGTCCTCAGACTTCAATGGCAACGTCTTCCACCTCCTCACAGATCAAGGCCAAAGCCATCTTTCTAAACACAACCACCTTGTTCTATTTTTTTTTTAATTAAAATTAAAATTTTTTCAGTCTACGTGTGGATGGGTGTTTTGTCTGCATGTGTGTCTGTGCACCACACATGTGCCTGGGTGCTCTTAGAGGTTGGAAGAGGGTGTCAGGTCCCTTGGACTGAAGTGACAAGTAGTTGGTGCTGGGAAAGTGGACCTGGGTTCTCTGGTCGAGCGGCCAATGTTCTCAACCACTGAGTGACTGTGGTGAATGTGTGGCGGTCAGAGGGTTATTTTTTTTTGGAGTTAGTTATCTCTCTCTTCTCACCATAAAAGTCCTGGAGATAGAATTCAGTTCATCAGTCTTGGTGGCAAGTGCGTTTATTGCTGAGTCACTTTTCCAGGCCTATTTGGCTTTTTAATTGCTCGATTCTGTTTTTATATGTTTATGTACAGGGTATGTGTACAGGGTGTGTGTCTGTCTGCCTGCTCGTCTGTCTGTCTGTGTGTGAATGCACACATGTTCCATGGCATGTATGAAGAGACCAGAGGACACTTGTTTTGTCTTTAATATATATTTTTCCTATTCTTTACCGGGGGGGGCGGGTAGATTTTGTACATGTTTTGATCATATCACCTTCTCCCCCGACTCCTCCCACATCCAGTCTCCTTCCCTGTCCATTCAACTTTGTTTCCTGTTTGTTTGTTTGTTTGTTTGTTTGTTTTAAAGTCCATCAAGTCCATTTTGCACTGCCCAAATATTCTTGGAGAGAGGAGGTAGGCATGGAGTCCCCACCCTTAGCTGAAGGGCTATTGGCAATTAATAGTTGCTGGGAGAGAAGGAGCCAGTTTCCTCTAAGAGCGTAGCCCTGGGAAGTCGACCACATTCCAGTGGAAGGCCACAAAAGGCCTCAAAATTTAGAGTCAGTTCTCCCCTTCCACTGCGGAACCCAGGGATCAAACTCAGGTCATAGGCTTGCATTGCAGGCATTTTACCTCGGAGCCATCTTACCGGGCCATATTCCCATATTACAACCCCCTCACTGTCTTCTAGAAAGCAAGTTGAAAGATGTAAATCTTGCTACATTCCCATCACACCCGGAGCTATGAATGCTTATCAGCTTGGTGCAAAGAAAATGAAATATTGATAAACTTGTGATTACATCTCCGGCTCCTGCGGCTGCAGGCTTCCTCCCGTGAGGAGTAGCGCTCGTGGATATATCTTCCTTTGGGGAAGTGTTTTTATTACATAGTAATTGTGGGTGATGACTGTGACATCTCAGAAGTCACCAGACGTACATTCTGAGCAGGCTGCCGAGAGGAATCTTCACAGAGCAATTCCCAAACCAGCATTTGTTGATTATGAGCGCAGCCTACGTGTAATTGGTTTTTTTTGTACTCTGTCTCTTTGGGTATATCCAGAGCTGTCAACGTTGTGATTTCTCTGGAGACACAGACAACAAACATGTTCCTCGTCTTTTGAAACAAACAACTTTCTATAGTGCAAACCGTGGAGATCACGTTTCCCAGGGGCGGACATACCTAAACCATTTGTCACTGGATCAGGTTTCCCTACAGCTAATCCCCCCTCAACAGCTGTGTTGGCCGCTGCAGTATGTCAAACTGCTTCTGACCCGCCTGGGGCTTCTGCTGGCAGGAAGGCAGCAGGGGACAGAGCTGACCGCCCTGCCCAGCGGCAGCAGCTGCAGACCTGTTGGTGACAGGAAAGCTGTTGATCGATCATCGCGATCACGGGAAAGTTGGTCACCCATGAAAACGGCAGCTCCCACCTCCATGGAGCAAATTCTGTGAAGCCCCTTTGACCGAAAGGAGGGGCTAGAGTTGGGTCTGGGGAGAAGATTGCCTGAGACAGGCCTGCTGCCTGCTAGCTTTCCTGCTGCAAAGATCCCACCCACCATGGTGGGCTTAGGGCAGAGGCACAGGTTTGCCTGAAGTCAGAGATGGAGTCAGTCCCGCTGACGTTCTGTGGGCAGAGAACCCTGGGGCTTCCTTCAGCTACAGTTAGAGGGACAGGAAGCCTTTTACTAAGACACGACGGAAGCAAATAAACACAAAATCCAAGGTCCACAGGATTCTGGTATCAAGAACGGCTCCTGGGGCCTTCTCTTTTATTGTTATTTTTAAATTTGTGAACAACAAAACGGTGGGTTTCATTACAGCATTTTAATACATATGTCTTTGTACTTGGCTTGTACTCACTCTCTGATTACCCTTCCTGCCTACCTTAGCCCTCTTCAGCCAGTACTATTTTCTCCTCATATTACACACACACACACACACACAAACACACACATATACGCACAGTATTGTGTAGGAGCTCCCTCCAAAGTTAAAACCTTTGCTCTTGGAGGGAAATACCTTAAGACATCAGAAGTTCTACAGGGAAAGAAAACATTCTATCTTGTGGGAAGCTTGTTCAGCCCAGGAAGGAAACAACAAAAAGGCATCAGGAAGTCACTGAAAACGACTTAAGATTCACTAGACCCCTCCCTCCCCAAGCATGTATGAGCAGTAAGGACTGAAGAGACACTCTCAGGCCAGCTGAGCTGCCTGAAGAAGCTGAGACTAGTGGAGCTACCCAGAAAGGACACTGTCTAATTTGCTGAGCTGCCCTCAGGCTACACAGTGAACTCCAGGCTCCCAGCTTTGGTGAGCTGTCCTCATCCTGGGGTGGGCTTAGATGATGAAGCTGTTTTTGAGTCATTTCTGCTTCTATAACTAACCCCACACACACACTCCTGTGAGTAGCCCCAATACAACTCACTGATTCACCAAATGAGATTTTGGTGGTGTCCCTACTTTGCTCTGCCCTTGGCTCCCTCTCTGGGGTGAGCAGACATTCGTCACAGCTCCCCAGGAATAGTGTCACACAACACATATACACATACATATTGTACCTACATATATATATACACATATACTGATGCACAAACATACACATACACATATGCACATGTGTACACATACACATACACACACAAATATACATACACACACACCCAAACATAAACGAGCACATGTACAGATACATATACGTATGCATATACGTATATATAGATAGATGTAAACCCAGGTTTATACTCATATATCCACATGCGTATGTATACATACACATATATGTATGCATATATACATCCATACACATACAGGCACATATACACATATATACATACATAAGCACACATATACACACATGTAAATACATATGTAAACTCACACATGTACACATATAGATACATGTATACATATATGTACATAAGTACATACACACATATACACACGTATATATCCATGTAGACACAAGTGTACTCACATATACACATACATACACATGCAAATATGCATATATACAAATACACATACAAGTACATATACATACAAATATACACACATATGCATATATATATTTAAATCTAGATTCCTGCAGCCTATAAGGACAGCTCTGCCAGCAGCCCCTCCCAGATGGCCTTAGTCACCAGTCACTCAGTCACCAAGAGGGAGAAATTCTTCAGTAAGTCTTGTTCTCTGACGTTGGCAAGCGACTCCACCCAGCTGTTGGGGGTCTCCCTTCCTCTGTTCAGATAGGGGTAGGGATGGCGCCTCCTCCCCAGGTCTTCTGCAGTTGTGTGTCGGTCATGTGACACAGAGCTGTGGATTTCAGAGGGAGAGAGGGAGTGTGAGTGTGTGTGGGTAGGGAGGCAGACTCTAGTCTAGTGGTGTGGCTGGCCCTGTGTCTGTGGGATGGCTGGAGTCTACCATCCCATGTTCTCTGGTGGCAGAAAGCTTGAACAGCCTAAGGAAGGCTGCATGCTGCCAGAGATTGTTAGTGCGTTTTGTCCTCTCCCTCAAAGTTTGGATATGGAGCGTTGGACCCCAAAGTGATGTCTGTGGAGAGAGTTCTTTTGAGGAGGCAATGCAAGTTTAAGGAGGCCAGAGGGTGGGGCCCACTAGGGCGCTTTCCAAGGACAGGAAAAGATACCAAGTCAATCCTTTTTAAAGGATTTATTTACTTTAAGTTCTGTCTGTCTGTCTTGTGTGTGTGTGTGTGTGTGTGTGTGTGTCTGTGTGTCTGTGTGTCTGTGTGTGAATGATCATGTTTGTGCAGTACCCTTGGAGTATAGAAGAGGCTTTTCAATTCCCTGAACCTGGAGCTACAGGTGGTTATGAACCATGTGACAGAGGTGCTGGGAGCTGAGCCTAGGTCCTCTGCAAGAGGCTACTGAGCTGCCGTCTCTCCAGCCCCTCTCCCCCAGATCGATTCTTGACTTTTCTGGATCCCCTTCCCTCTTTCCTTTCTCCCCTTCTTCCCTTCCTTTTCCTCCTTCCAGCAAGTGAGTAAGCCTGGAACAAAGTCTTCACCAGGAACCAAAGTCTGCATGTCCCTCTAGTGTTGACCTTCTGTTTCCAGCAAGGTGGGGAAAAAAGCTCCTGTTGCTCAAGTCACCCACTCTGTGCCATCAAGTCACCCACTCCGTGCCATCAAGTCACCCACTCTGTGCCATTTTGTTATGGAACCCTGGGCTGATGAATGAGGGGACTCAGACTTCTGTCTCACGGCTGTGTTTCCTGCTGGGTGGCTTTTACACTCTGTCTGGGAGCTATCTGAGGTCAGATAGCACGTCCCTCTTGTGGAAGAGAAACAGGAGAAAGATGTTTTTTCTTTTTCTCCAGTCCCCCTCCTGCTCCCGCCCCCCACACCCCCATATACATATACACACACACACACACTTTCACTCCTCCAGACTGAAGTTAGTTAGTGGTCTTGTCTGGAATGCGAATGGTTTATCAATGCATGTCTCGAAATAAGAGCTCAGATACTCATGGAGACAGGATGTGAGACCCACATTCCACGCAGGCTGCTGTTAGAATAAAGAGTTCTTCTCTTGAGATTTGGAGTGAAGACTCCTTCTGATGGTGGACCCCCAAAGACACTGCTGATAAATTCTCAAGTGTTTGTTTTTTCAAAGTTCAAAGTTAGGTATTTTACAATAAAACAATCACATAGGATCCCCCCCCCCCCCCAACCATACCTGTGAAGTTTGGCCTGAGGGGGTGGAAGCCACAGATAACAGGGCCCAAGAGGTGTTAAGCCTATCAGCCCCTTTGACCGGCAGTCAAGCTGATAAGCCAATCAGTTCATGCAGAGTTTCCCCCCCCCCCCTCGGTTCAGAGACTCGGATGAGTCTCTGAAGTTCCGGGGTGTGTTTGAGATCAAGCGAACATCTGATTTTCTTTTTTCTTTCCCCTTTCCTTTCTTTTAAGATTTATTTTTGTTTCTGTGAGGATGAGCAAACACAGCCCACAGTGCTTCAGAGATGTCAGAGAGCAACTCTCAGAAGTCAGGATTCTGCTTCCACAGTCCTGAGGCTGGACCTCTCTCTTGTCCTTCGCTGTGCAGTAGGCGCCCCTCCAGGTGGGTGTTTATTCCCACGTCTGTCTTCCGTCCTCATGTAGGAATTCTGGGGTTGCAAGAGTAGCTACCACGTTTGGCCTTTTCACATGAGTTCTGGGGGCTCAGTCGGGCTGTTAGAGTAGCACAGGGGTGCCTTCAATTATTGAGTCGTTTTGTTGACCCCTGTCTTTTTCCTATTACTTTAAATCTTTTCTTTTACTTTTATTTGTATATGTATGTATGCTTATGCTTGTGTGTGTGTGT
>NC_034608.1:3806103-3808494 GCF_900095145.1 Mus pahari | reverse complement strand
AGGCTGGCCCTGAACTCAGAAATCTGCCTGCCTCTGCCCCTCAAGTGCTGGGATTAAAGGCGTGCGCCACCACTCTTTCTTTCAAGACAATGAAGCCTTTTGTCTTCCGGAGTGTTCTGGAACTCACTACGAAACAAAGGATAATTCTTCTGTTTCTACTACCCACGTGCTTACAGGCCTGTGGTACCATGCCTGGTTTTACAAAGCCTGGACCTAGGGCTTGCTGGGTGAGTGACTGTATGGGAATTGTGAGTTTCATGTTACGCAGGCCATCTACCAACTGATCCCCATTCCCATCCCCATCTGTGTGATTTTATTTGTCTATAAGTGTTTTGCCTATATGTATATCTGTGCACCAGATGAGTACCTGGTGTCTGCATAAGTCAGAAGAGGGAATTAGGTCCCCTGGAACTAGAGTTACAGATAATTATTGGTGGTCCTGGGAACAGTCCTCTGGAAAAGCAGCCAGAGTCTTAACCCCCGAGTTATATCTCCATCCTCAACAAATGGACTCCTATACACTATTTTACTATCTGTTAAAGCTAGAGTTTTAGATTAGATCAGTTTAAAGTTTTGATAATGCAAATGTTCATGGGAAGTCATTGTGATCCACTTTAGAGGAAGGCAAGAGGCAGAACAGGCAAAATACAAACAACACAACAAGAACAGGTATGGGATTGAACTTGATCTCCAACAAGAGTGCAGACATCTGGCAATGTCTGGAGACAGGTTTAGTTTGCCACACAAGAGAAATCTATGGGCTCAAGGGATGGCTCTGTAGGTAAAGGGGCTTGTTCCCAAGCCTGATGACAAGTTCTGTACCTAGGATCCATGAGGGGGAAGGAGAGAACTGAGTCATGTTTGTCCCCTGCCTTAAATGCATGTGGGTATAAACACATGCGTGTGTACGTACAAGCATGAGAGTGTGCACACACACACACACACACACACACACACACACACACACACACACCATGCACACAATAAATTAATGTAATAAAAATAAAGACTTTAGTGGTACGTGGTGGGTAGGGACTGAAAGTTCTAAGTAGCCTAAGGAAGGACCTTCCTCCCACAAATCCCATACACTCACTCACAAAGCAAAGAATTCTCCAGTGCTGAATGTCCACAGTGCAAGACAAAAGAGCCCTTGGACAAGATGGCATCACCTGCTGTAGATCCAATTGAAGCTCTCTTCTGTTGTAAAAGTAAAGAAAAACGACATCACGTTATTTGTAATAAAATGGATGGATGGGGCCGGAGAAATGGCTCAGTGGTTAGGGACACTCGTTGGATCTTGGTTTGGCTCCCAGCACCTACATGGCGGCTCACAACCATCTGTAACTCAAGTTCCAGGGGACCCAGCACCCTCTCTGACCTCTGGCATCAGGCATGCATGTGGTACATAGACATGTATGCAGGCAAAATGTCCATACATACTAAATTAAAATAAATAAATATTTTTTTTTCAAGAGAGAAAATAGAGAATTGGAGGTCATCATATTGCTTAAGAATAAACCAGACTCACAAAGACAAATAGTGCATATTTCTCTCATATGTAGAGCCCAGTATATATGTATTCTCTCTCTCTCTCTCTCTCTCTCACACACACACACACACACACACACACACACGCTTGCACACACATGCATGTATATAAAAGTAGTCTGGAGACTATTGGCTTTTTGAAATTGTCTGTATCAATTCCTCAACTCAAGTTCAGGGATCATAGTGGAAAGGGGGGGAAGGAAAGATTCTCTTCCAGAAGAGCAGGACATTTCCGTGAGATTTTTGCCTCCTAGAAATGTCAGAAGCTGCACCCATAAAGTCTGAACAACATGGCTGCCTAATTAAGACCTGAACAATGACATTAATGGACCTGCTAACATGGAGGGGCCAAATCTTGCAGGCCTAGACAAAGAACTATATGCCACTGCAGAACGCTGAGGGCAGGAGACATGGTTTTTCCCAAGGAAGAGCACCCTCCCTGTCTGTCCAATACCAAGCGGTCAGCCCTGAGACAATGTGTAAAATGGTAGCATACATAGATGGAGCAAGTTGTATATATTTATCTAGGAATACATACACACATATACATTTTAGCAGCAATGAAAGAAAAAGAGGGACTGGAGAAATGGCTTAGTGGTTAAGAGCACTGACTGCTCTTCCAGAGGTCCTGAGTTCAATTCCCAGCAACCACATGGTGGCTTATAACTTTCTGTAATGGGATCCTGTGCCCTCTTCTGGTGTGTCTGAAAAGTGCAACAGTGTACTCATATATATAGAATAAGTAAATCTTTTTTTGAAAGAAAGAAAGAAAGAAAGAAAGAAAGAAAGAAAGAAAGAAAGAAAGAAAGAAAGAAAGAAAGGAAGGAAGGAAGGAAGGAAGGA
>NC_034608.1:3799697-3805503 GCF_900095145.1 Mus pahari | reverse complement strand
GGCTGGCCTCGAACTCAGAAATCCGCCTGCCTCTGCCTCCCAAGTGCTGGAATTAAAGGCGTGTGACACCACCGCCCGGCTTATTATTATTATTATTTATGTTTGTGTGTGTGTGTGTGTGTGTGTGTGTGTGTGTGTGTGTGTGTGTGTGTGTGTAAATGCCACAGAATCATTTAGCGGGGGTCAGAAGACAGATTTTGGAAGCTGATTTTCTCCTTCTACCCTGTCTGTCTCTGGAATTAAACTCAGGCAGCTGGCTTAGCAGCAGGCCTCTTTACCCATTGATCCATCTTGTCACCACCCCACCCCCCCCCACCCCAGGGAAATCCTGAGCTTGCAATCTTCCTACCTTAGCCTGTTAAGCAGCTGCAGGGCAGGCCAATACCACAAACACAGTATTTCAAAGAAATTTAAAACAACGTAGGACTAGGAGGCGGGAAATTCAAAGCAACACAGAAAACCAACAACAATGAGCACAACAAAATCTCCCCCAGAAATAGAACAGATACTGCCCTTAACAAATGTTATCTGGCTTGCCTCACCCTACTTCAGATCCTATCTTAAGTTAAGTTTTGATATTTGGACTGAAATTAATTAAGAGAGTAGGGGAATCCTTGGCTAATGTGCATGAAGCCCTGGGTGGGAACCTCAGCACCATGTGGACCAACCAGGTTTGGTGTTGAATGCCTGTAAATCCAGCACCCTGTGGAGGCAGGAGAATCAGCAGTTCAAGACCACCCTGGTATAAAAGAGACCTTATCTGGAAACAAAACAAGACAAAACAAAACAAAACAAAAACAAACTACCAAAATATCAATATTTCACCTCTGGTTATTTTCCCCAAGAGTTTAAAAAAAATTAACATTAGAAATGACATTTAAAAAAATAGGATTTAGCTATTTTTTCTCTATGTTGCTAACATGTTTGCATTTCATCTTTTAAAGTTTTGCTCCCTGTTAGAGGCTGCACCCCACTCTCCCTCATCCTGGCCCTGCTGTATGTGAACAGACAGAGAGAACATTTCCAAGTGAGAGGAAGCAAGCATTTAGAACATTCACATGAAGCTGTGTGGCCACGTGGACCCTCGGGTCTCCAGAATTCCACGGGGCGAGCTAGGGGTGGTGTTGGATCGCAGGCAGGATGTACATCCAAGTGATGGAGGCAGAACATTGCTTTCTTGCAGACATGTGGGAGGCAGCCCCTTCCAAAATATGAGAAAAGCGTACTTAATGCTAACCATCTGTTTGGCGAATGAGTGCTTGCTGCTTCTAACCAGTTTTTCCTCTACCAGTTTAGAGCCGATCAGGTCACAGGATTCTTTTCATGACTCCCCATCTCAAGACCCTTCAACATCGTCCATCCATCCACCGTATCTGTCCATCTGTCTGTCTAGTCATATAACTAAATCATTATTTTGTTTATTTAGATTTTTCTTTTCTTTTTAAAAATTATTTTCTTTTTATTCAATAAACTTATTTAATAATTTTATTAAACAAAACCTACTTTTTTAGTGTATGTGTGTGTGTATATATATATGCACATGTGAGCCATTTCACCAGCTCCAACTTACTTTTTTTCCTCCTACTTACTTTTTAAAAAAGATTTTATCTTTTATATTATTTATTTACTTTTCGTTTTCCAAGAAAGGGTTTCTCCGTGTAGCTCTGCCTATTCTGGAACTCTATCTGTAGGTCTCCAGAGACTGGGATTAAAGACATGAGCCACCATGTCCTGCTTAAGATATTTCCACTACTACTACTACTACTATTACTACTATTACTACTATTACTACTATTACTACTATTATTACTACTACTACTACTATTCGGGCCTTACTATTAGCCCTGGGTAGCCTGGAACTCACTGTATAGACCAGGTTGGCTTCACACTCTCAGAGATCCACCTGCCACTATCTTCCATTGCTGGGGTTAAAGGTGTGCACCATGGCTAGATTACTTTTAAGTGTGTGTGTGTGTGTGTGTGTGTGTGTGTGTGTGTGTGTGTGTGTGTGTGTGAAGATGGCCAGAGCAGTGTTGGATCCTCTGGAGCTGTAGTTGCAGGTGGATCTGAGCCACTGGATATGAACTGAACTCAGGTTCTCTGGAAGAGCAGCGCTCATGATTTTTGTTTGTTTTTCAAGACAGGGTTTCTCCATGTAGCCCTGGCTGTCCTGGAACTCCCTCTGAAGACCAGGCTGGCCTCGAACTCATAGAGATCTGCCTACTTCTGCCTCCCGAGTGAGCGCTGGGACTAAAGTCATGCCTGCCCTCCCATCTCCCATCCTACAGTACTCACCCTTAACCCTGAACAGTCTCTTCAGCTCTTGTTTGATTTTTTTAATTATGTTTTTACTTTGTATTTGTGTTTGTGTGTGTGTGTGTGGAGGGTAAAAGACAACCTATAGGAATATAGTCTCTCCTTCTACCATGTGGGGCCTGGGGATTAAACTCAGGTCTTTGTGTGTGGCAGCAGTCACCCTAAACTTCTGGTCCTCGTGCCTCTACCTCCTCAGTCTTGAATTACAGGGGTACATCATCACACCTGCTCTTACATAATGCTGGGAACTGAACCCAGGACTTCTTTTACACAATCCTGGGAATGTACCGTGGGCTAGCAAGTTCTCTATCAACCAAGCCACACTCTCAGACCTCTCCTACTTAAAAACCATAGCAGACTAGCTTGGCATTAGTTGCTCCTTGGCATTAGTTGCTACTTTATTTTATCTTATTTTTTGCTGTTTTAAAAGCTCTTTTGATGAAGATCTTGTATTTGTATTGAAACACATTTTTAATTTTATTTTTTATTTTACACCAGGCAGTGGTAGCACATGCCTTTCATCGCAGCAGCACAGAGGCAGGTGATCTCTTGGAGTTCGGGGCCAGCCTGGTCTACAGAGCTAGTTCCAGGACAGTCAAGGCTACACAGAGAAACCCTGTCTTGGAAAAAAAAATCTTTTTTTTCCCCCTTTTTCTTTTTTTTTCCTTTTTCTTTTCTTTTCTTTTCTTTTCTTTTTCTTTTTCTTTTTCTCTTTCTTCCTTTCTTTCTTCCTTCCTTCCTTCCTTCCTTTCTTTCTTTCTTTCTTTCTTTCTTTCTTTCTTTCTTTCTTTCTTTCTTTCTTTCCTTCCTTCCTTCTTTCTTTCTTCCATGGGACTGGAGAGACGTCTCAGTGGTTAAGAGTACTTGTTCTTCTGAGGTCCTGGGTTTGATTCCCAGCATCTAGATGATGGATTACTACTACATGTAACTCCAGTCCCAGAGAATCTGACACCCTCCTCTGGCCTCCTTGGGCATCAGGCACACACACGAGGCATAGGCATGCATGTAAACAAAACACCTCTATGCATAACATTTTAAAAAATAAAAATTAGATTATTTATGGCCAAAGAGCATTCCACTTGCAGATGTCAGTAGTTTCACACATCGATCTCTTCATGAGTTTATATTGTGTTTCTGTTACACAACAGTGAAACTACTGGGAGCCTTGGTGGAAGCCACTGGCATTCTAACTCATATTGCTCTGTCTCCTCAATTTTGCCCTGACCTTTGGACGAACTCTCAGACTGGAATCACAGATTCAACATACTGTGTGTCTGAAGAATCGAAGTCTCTACCACTTTCAGATTTGAGATCATGTGGGTTGGCAGGTTTCTAGTCTTTCTCTTTTTGTACCTTAGATAAAGCCTGAACAGACAGGAAAAAAAGTGCATGTGACTTTCCTAGACATTTGCAAGTAACTTCCTGTAAGTAACATGAAAATCACTGGGAGTTTAGACTTCACTAGCAGTTAAAAGTCTTCTTTTATTATGTTTGTTAATTTGGGTGGGTGTGAGTGCTCACACATGTGTGTGTGCCACAGTGTGCGTATGACACCCAGAGGACAACCCTTAGGCATTTGCTCTTTCCTTCCGTCTCACGGATCCCAGAGGTGGAGCTTAGGGTTGTCAGTCTTGGTGGCAAGTGTGTCACTGAGCAATCTTGCAGGCTCCTCAGGGCCTGTTCTTAGGTGTTCACTGAAGAACTCTATGTCCTCGTGATCTGGAGAAGTAACATTGTCAGGTTTGTGTGGATAACCATGGGGCTTCACTGGAAAGTGGGGAGACCTTTAAATAGAGCACTGTTGTATTCTCCAGTGGTTGGTTTTGATGTCCTGGTTGATGAGAGTGCTGATTAGGGAGTGGAGTTAAAGAGTACGGGAGTAGAGTCATTTGGTGGGAGGCGATGAGGTAAAAGAAAGGGGGAAGAAATACCTCTGGCAGTTAAATGGTGCTCCTTATCCCCAAATTCACCCACAACCTCAGGTATGATGTTATTTGGATTAAGGTGTTCTGGAGAAATGGTTCAGTGGGTCATACACCCCCCCACACACACACACTTACATGTATACCATAGGTAACATGTGTACTCAGACCCTCGGGGTGGCCAAACTCGATCTTATTTTTGAGATTGGGTTTCACTGGCTGGTCTGGAACTCGCCATGTAGACATGGCTGGTCTTGAACTCTCTTTAATCCACATGACTCTCAAGTGCAGAGATTAAAGGCATGCACTGCCACATAGTTTTAATATTTGAATTTTAGAGGACTACACACATTCAGGCTTTTGGCAAATTCATAAGATCGGGGCCAGTACAGTGGCTCAAGGCATCTGCCACCAAGATGGATCCCCAGAACCCAGAACGATAGAAGGAGAGAAGCCAGGGCTGGAGAGATGGCTCAGCAGTTAAGAAAACTGCCTGTTCTTCCAGAAGACCTGGGTTCAATTCCCAGGACCCATATGGCAGCTCAAAACTGTCTGTAACTCTAGTTCCAGAGGATCTGACACCCCCACACAAGTATGCACGTAGGCAAAGCACCAATGCACATGAAATAAAAGTAAATAAATTAAAATCGATAAATAAAGGAGAGAACCCACGTTACCCTCTATCCCCCAAGTTTGAATCATTGTATGCTTGTCCCAACACATATACAGGCACTCACATGAAAATTTAAAAAGAAGTAAAACACTCTAAACAAATTCTCGCCACTATATGCATCACCCCTCTCATTGTTCAGTTACAGTCCTGAGTGTTGAGGACTTTTCTGTTAACGGCATAACATGCATCTGACGAGAGTCCCATGAGACGATAGGGTGGCTGAAAATTCCAGTTCCTACTGCCTAGAGACATCACAGCTGTTATGACAC
The DNA here is from genome assembly GCF_900095145.1 of Mus pahari. Taxonomy (NCBI): domain Eukaryota; kingdom Metazoa; phylum Chordata; class Mammalia; order Rodentia; family Muridae; genus Mus; species Mus pahari. The sequence goes on along the minus strand of NC_034608.1, from coordinate 3,800,323 downwards.
CGTGGCCTGCCTGACAGTTTGACAGCGCTGACACTGAATGGGAAGGGAAGGCTGAATGCAGAGTGGCCCTTAGTAGACTGTGATGTCTTCAGTCAGGCAAGGCAGTGTACGGGGCAGGATGTAAGTAGGCAGCAGAGAAGGGGGAAAGCCTTGCTGTGACATTTACCTCCTGGGAGACAGTCTTGGTGTGAATCAGAGTGAAATTAGGGTGCAGACAGAAAGCTGATCAGAGGTTAATCACACACAACAGGGGGTGTTATTCAGGGGGTTGGGAGGGGAGAAAGCTCAGCATTTAAAACACTTGCCATGCAGGCCTAAGAAATACATTTTAGATCGCCAGAGATTCACGTACAATCAGGGTGGGTGAGGCAGCACATCTGAGACAGACCTCAGAGCTGTTGGCTAGTGACATTAGTCACATGGGTGAAAGACCCTGCTTTAGCAAATAAGGTAGAGGAGTAATGGAGGATGAGATCAGCGTCGGGCAGACACATGCGTATGCATACACACACAGACATGTGCACCCGCACACCTACAAAGACATGCTTCTTGGGGCTGGTGAGATGGCTCAGCGGTTAAGAGCATTGACTGCTCTTCCGAAGGTCCTGAGTTCAAATTCCAGCAAC
>NC_034608.1:3795791-3799370 GCF_900095145.1 Mus pahari | reverse complement strand
GGGAGAGGGAGAGGGAGAGGGAGAGGGAGAATATGAATTGAAGGCAGAAGGAAGCTTAAATGTGAGACCCATGCTGAGGCCCAGTCTGAGGGATTCTGTTGAGGTAAGATATTAGTTCCCAAAGGCATGCGGCAAGTGATGGTTTTTTTTTTTTGTTTTTTGTTTTGGGGGGGGGGGTTGTACATTTTTTATTAGATTTTTTTCTTCCTTTACATTTCAAAGCTATCCTCAAAGCCCCCTATACACTCCCCCCACCCTGCTCCCCAACCAACCCACTCCTGCTTCCTGGCCCTGGCATTCCCCTGTACTGGGGCATATGATCTTCACAAAACCACGGGTCTCTCCTCCCATTGATGGCCTACTAGGCCATTCTCTGCTATAAATGCAACTAAAGACACAGCTCTGGGGAGTGCTGGTTAGTTCATATTGTTGTTCCACCTATAGGGTTGCAGACCCCTTCAGCTCCTTGGGTACTTTCTCTAGCTCCTTCATTGGGGGTCCTGTGTTCCATCCAATAGATGACTGTGAGCATCCATTTCTGTATTTGCCAGGCATTGGCATAGCCTCACAGGAGACAGCTATTCCAGGGTCCTGTCAGCAAAATCTTTCTGGCGTGTGCAATAGTGTCTGTGTTTGGTGGCTGTATATGCATATGCCAGGTGATGCTTTTGTAATGGAGGGTTTAGAGGGGGCTGGATTATTGGTATGGAGTCTCACTATATGATGGAACAAGGGCTTGTGGGATGTGATGTGTTTAAGCAATATCCCGAACCTCTGTGTGGTGATGGGTCCAGGATGAGGGGTGAGCACGCACTGGCTACGATTAAACAAGGTGGCTGGTTATTTTATTTCCCTGGGATTTAAAAAATCTTTTTATTTTTATTTTTTGAAGTGGATAGAGAATGTTTAACACCGAGGTCAAGAATGTACTGGAGAAACCAAGGCAACTTAGTCACCCTAATGCCAAAGCACAGAATGTCTTAGAGAGATTTTTGGAAACTGGAGAGAGTGGAGAAACTGGAGACTATGTAGTATGTGTGCGTGTGAGTGTGCATGTGCGTGCACGTGCATGTGTGTGTGCGTATGACTATTGGCGTTCGAAATTTCTGAGGAAACCAGACTGATTGTACAGGACAGAAATGAAGAAACTTTCTAAGGACCAGTGAAATGGATTCGCAAAGTTGTCTACTGACCACCGCATGCATGCTGTGGAATGTTCGCACACCACTAAGTAAGTAGACAAAATTTAAAAAAAAAAAAAAAAGAAAGAAAGAAGTGCAAGAAATTCTTCCTGCTTAGTTCTCCTAAGATTGCGATGGCTGTGTCGGAGAAGGGGAGGAAGCTACAAGTTTCATTAATTTTACATGTACCAGAGGGTGATATCTAAAGCAGGCCTCTATATTTTTTTTTTCAGACAAAGAGCAGTATGTCTGAGAAGGAATGACAAGACAGATGGGTCTCTGACTGGGGGAATAAACTCCAGGCTGTCGCTAGGAGATATATGGGGCCGTCAGGCTGGGGGGAGATAAGGGCTACTTCAGGTGTTTACACAGGTTCAGGGCGGCCCAGTCACCAGCCTGTGGTCATCAAGGCTCTGTCCCAGCCTTCATGTGTGAAAGGATCTTTATGGCCTGTTGCTCCTGGGAGAAGCAGGCTGAATGAACTTTCCTGTGGCTACAGTTCCTCTGGGAGGTTCAGAGCCAGAAACAGCTCACAGGCCAATGTGGTAGATTTTTGAGATAGTTTGTTTTTAATGTACATTTTTGGCTATTGTAAATAATGCTTTTGGAGAATATGGATGGCCCGGTATCTCGTCTGCATTCTGTTTTCACTTTCTTGGATGGAATACCTGCTCCTAAAATGTCCTTGAACACAATTATTGATGTGCTGGTCGATGGACTTGGATGTCCACTCTACCTGTGTCTGTTAACTGGGCTGGTCTCCAACTGAGCAGTGTAGATATTCACCCTGTGAGCCCCACTTTCCTCGTGGTGATATGCAGTATCCCCTGACAGATTTTGTGTGCTGCTGTGACAATTTATTTTTTTTTCTTTTTCTTGTTATTTTTGTTTTTAAGACAGAGCCTCTCCTATCATTAGGGAGGCAGAGGCAGGTGGGTCTCTATGAATGAGTTCCAGGATAGCCAAGGCTATACAGAGAAATGTGTACTCTCTCTCTCTCTCTCTCTCTCTCTCTCTCTCTCTCTCTCTCTCTCTCTCNCACACACACACACACACACACACACACACACACACACACGACAAGGCCTTATTCTGAGGATGTCCTTGAACTTACCCTCTTGCCTCTGTTTCCAAAGGGCTGGGCTCACAAGTGTACACTGACATGGCTAATTTATGCAGCACTAGGAAGCTTTGCTTATTGTTTGCAAATTTTCCACCAAAGAAGTGACTCCTTACCCTCTTGTGTGTTGTGTGGGTTTTTTTATTTTTCTATTTGAGAGGAGAGAGAGAGAGAGAGAGAGAGAGAGAGAGAGAGAGAGAGAGAGAGAGAGAGAGAGAAGTGTGAAAATGCTCACAGAGGTCAGAGGACAACTTGTAGCATTCAATTCAGGTTGCCAGGTTGGTGCCGAGTACTTTAACCACTGAGCCATCTCACCAGCCAAGCATTTCGTAGTTTATAACTTTGAAGTGTTCGGAAGTCTTTTGAAAAGTGAGCAATCCCTTGGTAAGAAAGGTCAATCCTGTGACTTGCAAAAGAATAAAAACATGAGGCAAAATAATTACCTTCTGGAAGATGCTTTGTTTTAAAGAGTGAGACGGACAGAGTCCGAGGGCCCCTCAGGAGAAGCATGCCTCTCAGTGTCACGACTCAGGCATAGTGAGTCATCTTCCAAATTATAGGAATTACGTGGCGGTGCGAAGACAAGGCTCGGGCTGGGAATTGGTAAATGAAAATTGCTTTTAGCAATTCAGTAGAGATGTGTCTTTTCATGCTGGGTTTTGAGACACGACATTTGTCATTTAAATGTCAAAGCCTTGATGGGAATGTCATCTGAAACAGCAATAATTGTAATGTAAAATGTGTGCCCACTCTGTACCCTGGGAGAAAGGGTGAGGGGGGAACCCCACAAAGTTTTGAGCAGCTGTGTCATTAAATAGATTTTCTTCTGAAACAGAATATGTTCTCATCAGGATGTGCTGGGTCTGAAGGTCATATTTCGTTTTTAGAAAATTTAATTAAAATTTTAATTAAATTGTGTGTGTGTGTGTGCGTGCGCGCACGCGCGCACGCGTGTGTGTGTGCGCGCGCACATACACACACACACACACACACACACACATACCCGGGTATATGTTTATGCACCACCACAGAACTAGTATGGAGGTCAGAGGACAGACAGCTTGAGGACTTGACTCTTTCCTTTTATCATCATGTGCTTCCAGGTACAGAACATAGGTCTTCAATCTCAGCAGCAAACATCTCTACCTGATGAGCCATCTTATTGCCTGAGTGTTGCAGATCTTTCTTTCTTTCTTTCTTTCTTTCTTTCTTTCTTTCTTTCTTTCTTTCTTTCTTTCTTTCTTTCTTTCTTTCTTTCTTTCTTTCTTTTTCTTCTTC
>NC_034608.1:3785514-3795771 GCF_900095145.1 Mus pahari | reverse complement strand
CTTCTTCTTCTTCTTCTTCTTCTTCTTCTTCTTCTTCTTCTTCTTCTTCTTCTTCTTCTTCTTCTTCTTCTTCTTCTTCTTTTTAGAAGGGGGTTTCTCTGTATAGCCTTGGCTGTCCTGGAACTCGCTCTGTAGACCAGGCTGGCCTTGAACTCACAAAGATCTGCCTGCCTCTGCCTCCCTATGTTGGGATTAAAGGTCTATGCCATCACCTCTTCTCTGAGTGTTACATTTCTTTAGCCGACATGGAATAGGATGATAAAGACCACATTGCATTTGTGTGTGTGTGTGTGTGTGTGTGTGTGTGTGCGCACTTGCATGTGTGCCTGTGTATACATATACATGTGTAGGCATGTATGCCTCTGGGTGTGTGTGTATTTGCGTGCATGTGCCTGAGTGTGTACGTAGGCCAGTGGTTGATGTCCATTGTATTCATCCATGTTTTGACCTAATGAATTCATTTTTTAAGTTTAAATTACATTTATTTATTGTGTGCTAGGGAGGCACATACACGTATGGCAGGTATGTGGTGGTCAGAACACAGCTTTCAGAATTGACTCTGTTTCACCAGGCTTGAACAGCAGATGCCTTCTCCCCTGAGCTGTCTAACTGGCCTTAGTGAATTTCTATCATTCATTTTTTTTCTTTGTAGATGTCTTTTGTGTCTTGTATTACAGTTATACTAGTGGTTACAGTTTTAACTCTTTCTTTCTTTCTTTTTCTTTTTTTCAGTGCTGAAGACTGAACCCAAGGCCTTGTGCTTGTTAGGCAAGTGCTCTACCACTGAGCTAAATCCCTAACCCCCTTTCTTTCTCTCTTTCTCTCTCTTCCTTCCTTCCTTCCTTTTCCTTCCTTCCTTCCTTCCTTCCTTCCTTCCTTCCTTCCTTCCTTCCTTCCCTCCTTCCTTCCTCCCTCCCTCCCTCCCTTCCTTTTCCATCCTTCCTTCTTTCCTTTCTCCCTCCCTCCTTCCCTCCCTCTCTTTCTTTCTTTCTTTCTTTCTTTCTTTCTTTCTTTCTTTCTTTCTTTCTTTCTTTCTTTCTTTCTTTGTGAGTGTGTGCATGTATGGGTAGGGTGCATGTGTGAAGGTCAAAGAACAACCCCACAGAGTCCAGTCCTCTCTTTTTCTCTTTATGTGGATCACGGGAATCAAACTCAGACCACCAGGCTTCGACAGCAAGGATCTTTACCCAATGAGTTGTCTGCCTATTTCTGCTCTTATGTATTTGTAGATGGTAATGTAAGCCGTATTTTATTATCTTTTGTTATTTATTTATTTTTGGTTTATTTTTTCAAGACAGATTTCTCTGTGTTACCCTGGCTGTCCTGGAACTTGCTCTGTAGAGCAGGCTGGTCTTGAATTCAGAGATTCCCCCTCATCTCTGCCTCTGGGTGCTAGGATTAAAGGTGTGGGCATCACCTGGCTTGTAAATGGTATTTTAAATTTTCACTTTGTGGCTGGTCCTTGATGTTCACCGCTTAACTTTTACTTATGGGTTTCCTCCGTAAATTAAAATCTTAAGGCATTTTTATCACTGGTTGTTGACTTCTCTGAAGCCAAATTCTGACTTTGTCAGACAAACAGTCATCAATACTTAGTTGATCATCCTTTGTGAACTTTCAGGATTGCATGAGAGTGCTGAAGAAACAGAAGGAGGGGTCTCTTTCTCACCTCCGAGCTTTGGAGTTTCATATCTCCCTTCCTGTGGTGATTTCCATATCTCCGATGTTATGTGTATTGCCCCGAGATAAATTTTACATATGCATTTATGTAAAAATTATTCACACACATTATGAACAGACTGTTATGCATAATCACACACAGGTCATTATGTATAATCTATTATGCATACGTTGTTAGATGTATCCTATTTTGCACAATTATATTCTCATATACATTATGCAAAACAGCAGCCTATATTACTTGTCACCTGTCTTTCTTCATGCAACAATTCATCTTGGGCATTGTCCCCTGATAGGTTTAAAATTTGCTCATTTTCTTTTTATTATGGCAAAATCCTCAGTGTGAGGACATGGGGATTTAATGAACAGACAGCCTTCCATGAACAATAAAGTCGTCTCCATCCCTTTCCCTGGGGTTTCAGAAGAACCAGAGAAGTGCGCTCATGCATATTGTACCAGGTATTTAGTTTGATGTGCCTGCAGGATGTATTCTGGAAGGAATATTGCAGAGTCAAAGGACATGGGTATACTTGAAATAAGCATTTATTCTTTCCATATTCGCTTGAATCACGTATTGTGAATGTCGGTAATAAGGCAGGACTCTTCAGGTCCTGATAGCACAGAAATGAACCCCACCTAAAACGTTCTTGAGGGACTGAGAGGGCCACCTGGAGACCAAAGCAGGCAGGTTCAGACACTGACAGGAACATAGCCAATGTAAAATCGGCAAAAGGAGTTAATGGAAGCAGAGACATTTGTTGGCTAGGGTCTCCAGCAATGCCAGTGGCTGCATGGTTTACAGTTTGGGGCTTTTTAGTTTCTGTTAAAACAAACAAACAAACAAACAAACCCTGGGATCTCACATAGTCCAGAGTAATCTTATATTCGATATATAGCTTAGCTTTCAACTTGTGATCCTCTTGCCTCTACCTTTGGAGTGCTCAGATAACAAGTGTGTGTCACTTGGCCTAATTTTGATAGCAAACGTTCAATAAAAGGAAGAACACTGATAGAGGGTCTCACTGTGTGCAGCCCACGCTGACCTGAAACAATTAACCCAGAATCACTTCAAACTCACAATCTTCCTCCTTGAGCCTTTTGAGTTCTGGAACAACAGGATTGTGTGTGTGTGTGTGTGTGTGTGTGTGTGTGTGTGTGTGTGTGTGTGTGTTAATAAATGATCTTGGTGATAGTGCAGTCAATAATATGTTCAATCCTCAGAACCCATGTTATTTAAAAAAAGCTGAATGTGGTAGTATACATGTGGGATCTTAGCACTGGGGAGTCAGAATCAGAAGCATCCTTGAGGACCACTGTCTAGGCAGTCTAGTCAGTCAATTCAATGCTAGTGAGAGACCCCATCTTAACAAAACCAAAGAGCTGGGGGTGTGACTTAGAGAAAAATTGCTTATTATTTAATTGTGAAGACTGGGCATTGGATCCCAGAACCCATGTACAAAAGCAGAGCGTAGGCTAGCAAGATGGCTCAGCTGGTAACACACGTGCTCCCATGATCACATGAGTATGAAACCCAGGATCTACTTGGTGGAGGGAGAGGACTGACTTCAGCAAGCTGCCCTGTTTTCCACATGTATGCTTTAGCATGCTTAAGCATGTGTTTGTGAACGTGAACGCATACACACACACACACACATACACACACACACACACACACACACACACATCCTTAATGAAGCCTTGAAACCAGATTTTTATAAATGATTTTCATGCATTTTATAAGTAGAGCCTAATTCTAGCACTTAGGAAAACCTATAACCTCAGGTAACATGATTTTATGTGTTGGGAACCATTGAACAAACACTGAACAATGTCGTTGATTTGCCCCATAAATATTTATTGAACATTTGCTATGTACTAGGATGAGGTTTGAGACCATCAAGCCTAGGAGTATCTTAGAGCTTGGACATGGTGGGTTTCTGTGTCTTTTCTTTCTCTGGTCCTTCCTCCCACACTCCTGCAGTTTCCATAGTAACAACCTGAAGTGGCTTTCCCTTCCTTCTCCCCACAACAGGTTGGAACCACCACCATCCTCTCCCACCCCAGGAAATCTGGCAGCTAGAATGGGAGAGTGTCAGCTTAGGAAAGGGGGTAGACTGTTGCTCTATTATACTTTTAGTTCTGTATAGCTTTTGTTTATTTCTTTATTCCTTATTGGAGTCTCTGCTGATGTATGAAAAAGCACACACCTGACAGCTTGCTTAGGGTTGCGGATTTTCAGTGTCAGCATTAGATTACTTCTTTCTGAGATCTCGCTGCTCATCTTGCAGGAGGATGTCTCTTTGTGCCCTCTTTTCTTCTGTGTGTCTAAATTCTGTGTCTAAGTCCTGTCTGGGTCTAAATTCCACCCCCAGCCCCACTTTTAATTATGTTATCTTCAGAAAGGTTCTCACGTAGTTCAGGCTGGCCTTAAACTGATTATGTAGCTTAGGATGACATTGAACTTCTTATCCTCCTGCCTCCACTGTCCAGGTGCAGAGATTACTAGTGTGAGCCACCACTCCCAGATTTTCCATTTGTATGAGGACATCAGTTGTATTCAACCGTGCTCCATCTTAACTTAATTACATCTGCATCAGTCTTATTTCTCCCAAACAGTCACATTCTGAGTAAGGGGATGCTGCAGCGCTTCCATATATGGATATTAAGGGGACCCAATCAACTCATAATGTTGTAAGAGGTTCCTCCAAACTCCCATAGAAAATAAAGCTTTCTGGGCTAAAGAGATAGCTCAGTGAAGTATTTGTCGTGCAGATACAAGGACCTGAGTTTGACCCCCTAACCCCCAAGAACTCACATTAAAAAAAAAAAGTCAGGCAACATAGCATGTGCTTATAGTCTCAGTGCCGGACGTGAAAATTCCCAAGACTCCCAGCACTGTATACACAGGGCATGGTCATACACACCAGAAATCCCAGTACTGTAGAGGTACAAGACTATGCAACTAGCCATGGCCTCAGACTCACAGATCCTCTTGTCTCTCTCAGGTGCCGGGGTGATACCTGTGAGCCACCTCATCATGAACCACTGAAAACATGTAAATTAGATTTGCAAAGAAAACACTTTTAAAAAGGAACCACCAGCTATTTCCCAGATATCCAAATTTATGGCAAAAGGGAGGCAGAAGTGAATCCATCAGAGGCCGCTTGGAGGGGTGATTTTTTTTTTCCATTTCTGTGTAGTCTCGGACACCATTGGCCATCTGACCAGTGGTGGAGTTCTGAGGAGAGAGATGGAGGGCCAGAAGGAAGGATATGAGGAGCTAGTGTTCTGTGCATGGAGACACTAGAGTATAACTGAGGGTGACCTTGAACTTCTGATCCTTCTAACATAATACCCCAAGTGCTGGTATGGAGAAGCATGTACCAACACATACAGTTCATACCAGTGCAGGGACCCAAACCCAGGCTCTAATGTATGCATCTACCAATGGAACCATACCCAACCTCTTGAGGGCTAGCTAGTAACAGTGCTGCAGAGTCTGAAAGGGTAGACATGCAGGAAAAAATTCATGTCTTCTACTATCAGATTTTTTTTTTTTTTTGGTAGTTCCAACTTTCCTGATGACTGGAAAATGAAAGTTGCTTAGATTGAAGGCTAAAACCACTTAAAGATTGCAGTAGCTACAAAACATAATGAAAGGAGCAAAGGAGGTCTGCTATGAGGACAAAGACCTTGGGCTCCCATGAACACCACATACAGTGAAATATGGATGGTTCAGGAGACAAACAACTTCGAAATAGCAGTCTTTTCTGCCTGAAATTACTTCCACTAAGTAGAAGCCACTCGAAGCTCAGGCTATCCATGCACCCAGGAGATAATGGCTCAGACCAGGCCAGAACATTTCCTATTCTGTGCTCAATGCCTATTGGGGGATCCATTGTGTATGCACATAGCCATTTAATGGCAAGAAATGGCACAGGAAACAAAGTATTCAAAAGATGCCCTTTTCAGACATAGAACATGGTCCATTAAGGTTGTTTTGCTGATTGTTTCCATGGAGACCATTTCATGTAATTATTCTCCAATTTTTCAGGGACTAAAAAAAAAAATCTTTGTGTTTCGATTTTCTAATGCAGTGGCTTGGAGCATACCCATTACATCCTAGCACACAACCAATGGTTCAGAAATGCTCTTTGTTCTGACTTCCAGCTAGATATCCCTTGTGCAAGAAATGCAAGACAATGGGGTAGATCCCACTTTTCTTCATCTGTATCTGCAAGTACAGGTGCACATACTCACACATGTTCACATGCATGCACACAGGAATGCACACACATACACACACACACACACACACACAATGAATTGAAATGTAATAAAAAGTCAAAAGCTACATGCACTTTGAAACTGAAGCAAGAGTATTGCTTGAGCCAAGAACTCTTGGCTACCCTGGGCTACACTGTACAACCCTGTAAACAACAACAACCAGCAGGGGTCTTGGGGAACTCAGTTACCAGACAAGTAGGCTGTCTTCCTGTCTGTACATGCACAAACCAATACACACACACACACACGTATCTATTTACACTTATGTATGTGTATTCCCAATGCCCTATATCTAAACAAATTTGTATCATTGTACAGAGAAAATCCTGTGGTCCCCACTGTCTCTATGACATAAGAATCCATGGGGGCTTTGGACTAGAGTGTGACAGAGTCAGATAGCCCTTGAGAAGGGGCATGCTAGGCTTATCCATTACAGGTCTCCTCTTCTTTACTCCCTACCTGAAATAAAATATGTATTAGTATGTATCAATAGGATTCCTTATTCATTTATGCTGATGGCTCTTTGGTTTCTCTTGGCCTTTAGTCTAAAAATCTCCAGAATTTCTTGTGGCATATGTATTGATTTTTAAAAATATGTATTTATTTTTATCTTAAGTTGTGTGGTGATGGTGGTGATGGTGTGTGTTATGGCGTGGTATGTGTGTGTGTGTGGTATGGTGTCAGTATGTAGCACAGTGTGGTATAGTATGTGTACATATGTGGTATGGTGTATGTTTGTGGGTATTTGGTGGTGGTGGTGGTGGTGTGTGTGTGTGTGTGTTGTGTGGTATTGTGTACTATGTGCATATATGTGATATGGTGTGTGTGTGTTTGGTGTTGTATATGTAGTATAGTGTGGTGTGATGTAGCATGTGAACATATGTGGTATGATGTGTATATGTGTAGTGTGGTGTGATGTTGTACTGTGCATATGTGATTTGGTATGTGTGTGGGGTTTGTGTGTGTGTGTGTGTGTGTGTGTGTGTGTGTGTGTGTGTGTGGTGTGGTATAGTATGTATGCATATGTAGTATGGTGTTTGTGTGTGTGCACGTGTGAGTGCAGGTACCCCTTCAGAGTCCAGAAGGAGGATGTCCAGTCACCTAGGGCTAGAATTACATGCATAAATGAGCCACTAGACATGGATACTGGGGACAGAATTCAGGTCCTCTGAACTGTATCTTCAAGATCCAATTAATTCATTTTAATTACTAGCTAGCAAATAATTTCTCCCCCCCCCCAACTTAGTGACGTCAAATAATAGCTTTCCAGTGGGTCAAAAGTTGGGGTATGGCTTAGCTGAGTCCTTTGCTCCAGGTCTCACAAAGCTAGAATCTAGGGGCCAGTGTGTCTGGGTTCTCAACTAGGGAAGGGTCTCTGGCCAGGCTGCCTGCGGTTGCTGGCAGATTCTGTTTCCTCGCAGCTGTGGGAAGTTCCTCGACTCCTGTTGGAAGTTTGCCTTATGTTCTGAAGACCACCTGCATTTCCTGGCCAGTCAAGCTTTCCCAGTACAACTCCTTCATCAAGCCAGCAAAGAGAATCTAGAATGTATTGCTGGCTTAGCAGGGTCTTATTATTGCCACAAATTCATAAAATGACCTCCTATCTCCTTTGTTGCACTCCACAGGTTAGAAGCCCCGCCCTCCATACTCAGGGGAACGGAATAGTGCAGGGGCATGCACTTTGGGAGCTGGTGGACAAGGAAGACATCTTTACTCCCAACGCTGCCCTTCCATATTGAGACATAGTCTTCAGTTAGCCAAACTCTGGTCAGGGTCCTGAACCTTGCCCTGTACCAATGTGTATATTTCCTTATAAAATCCAGTTGCTTTCTTTTTCCTTTCCCATGTGTGGAAAAGCATGCGTGAGGGAGCATGTATGTGCATGTATGTGCATGTGGAGACATGGGGGTGATGATGGAAATCATTTGTGGTCACTCTCTTTTTTTACCTTATTCACTGAGGCATGGTCTCTCAAGCAAACCCAGATCTCACCTGTGTGACCTGTTTTGCTAGCCAGTTTGTGTTGGAGGTTCTTCTTCCACTAACTAAGGGTAGAATCACAGTCAGTGGCCCACATTCACCAGACACTTTGCATGAGTTTGGGGAGTTCCAAATTCAGGTCTTCAAACTTTTGTAACAAATGCTTTAATCACTGAGCCATCTACCCAGCCCCTTCCCATTTTTTTATTTTTTAAAAAATATAAGATCTTGTATATGTCAAGTGGACTTCAAACTAGCTATGCAGTTGAGTATGAATTTAAATTTCCATACCCTCTCCTTCACTTCCCAGGTACTGGGATTATAGCTATGCACCACCACACTTGGCTTATGCAGCTTTGAGGATGGAACCTGGGACTTTGTTCGTGCTAGGCAGGAACTCTACCAACTTAGATTCATCCCCCTACCCCCAGTCCCCAATTGGGTTTCAGTAAGAACCTGTTGGGTCTGTTTCTTAAGAGATGACAGGGCAGGCAGCCCCAAGGTATTAAAGCATAGCCAGAGGCCTCTGGTCACAGCAGAGGGCTATAATTTAAATGCTTGGTAGTCATGAGATATGATCAGTCTCTCATCAGGTACCCTTCTCCCAACCCCAAGTGACAGTGGGGGATGTCCCCTGTACCTGATGATTTCTCTTATCAGTTTTCTGTCCACTGACTGCCCCACACTCTTATCTTGGGCTCTAAATCTCTCACATGTCTGTGTTGCACTGAGCTCAATATGTCTCTTGACTGCGCAGTCCCATTGTCTGTACCCACTGAGATGGTTCAAAATAGAGTCTCTCTTGTACTTTAATAAGTATCACTGGACAGTTGTTCCTTAACAACACACCTCCCAAAATTCATTTGTCTGGTGTGTGTGTGTGTGTGTGTGTGTGTGTGTGTGTGTGTTGGGGGGAAGGGAGTAGAGGAAAGCCTTGTGTGTTATCCTCAGGAATGCTGTTTACTATCTCTGAGACAGGATCTCCTGCAGACCTACAGATCACTAATTAGGCTCCATTGGCTGGACAGTGAGCCCCTGGAATCTTCCTGTCTCTCTCTTCCCAGAGCTGAGATTAGAAGCATGTGCTGCCAAAGCTGTTATTTAACGTGGGCTCTGAGGACTGAATTCAAGTCCTGGTGCTCACAAACAAGTGTTTTACCAACAGAGCCACCTTCCTAGCTTGCATGGGTCAAGGTCTGAAAGAAAGGTACCAGTGGGAGAAACTTTTTGACACACAATCTAGAGTATCCAAGAACACAATATTAATGTGAAGACAGGATCCAGTTGCAAAATCCAAGCCGGGCTCCCAGGACTCACTGTGGGTGGAATCCTATGGGAGGTGAGCTAAAGGTTCACCTGAGGTCCAGGAAGTAACTGCATTTCCACAGGACTCAGGGGGTCAGCAGCTTCTTGGAACCAGCTCACCATGGCCAGCAGAGCACTGAAACCACAGCTGTCTGCTCGGCACGCTGTGTCCCTAGATGCAACCGATAGCCAGCTTTTCTTTAATTTCCTGGGGCTGGCTGCCTTTTCTCTCCCTTGTCTGATAGAATGCATTCCTGTCCTATGTGTTTGTGAGGGACTCAGTACACAGCTGGCTCTAGTGTGAGCACGTTTCACATTTCCACACCATGATGCCAAACTTGCTTTCTGATATACTTGTGGGAGAAATTCCTATTGTACAGCATGGCTTTGCTCAGTCTCAGCATGGCTGGCATTTGGGCCTTCATAATTCTTTGTCGTAAAGGCACCTGGTTGTCCTGGGCACTACACTGAGTGGCATCTCTGGCCTCCGCTCATTAGGAGTACCTGGAACATATCACCTCTCCCTTTGTAATAACCCAAAATGTCTTCAGACATTGCCAAATGTTCTGAGTGATTAAAATCATCCTAAGTTAGTTGTGTAGTTTCTGGCAAGTTGACTATGCTCCTGGAACCAACCCCTCACCTGGCTCCCGTAAGCAGCCCTTAATGAAACTCACTGCGTGCTGGTAACATGGCTCAGGAGACAGAAGCGCTTGCTGCCTGAGTTTGATCCCAGGGACTTACATGGTGGAAGGATAGAACTGACTCCTGTAAGCTGTCCTCTGTTCACACTTGTACTATCCGATGTGAATGCTCACACACAAAAACATCAAATAAATCAAAATAAATGTAATTGAAAAGAGCATAGAAATTATCCTAGTTCAAGGAAGGTAACTGTAGTGTAGAAAACACATAATGTTACAAATTTTATTTTGTATTAGTTTCCTTTTTTTTTTTTTTTTTTTTTTTGAGACAGGGTTTCTCTATATAGCTCTGGCTGTCCTG
>NC_034608.1:3784266-3785489 GCF_900095145.1 Mus pahari | reverse complement strand
CCTCCCGAGTGCTGGGATTAAAGGCGTGTGCCACCACACCCAGCTCTAGTTTCCATTTTTAAAAATTTAATTCTTTATTATTTCTCACATTTAAAAACACACACACACACACAGAGAGAGAGAGAGAGAGAGAGAGAGAGAGAGAGAGAGAGAGAGAGAGAGAGCAGAATGTGGCATCCACTATAGGCTGGGGTAGTCCAGGACACATCCTGAATTCATGTGATCCTTGAGGCCTGTGTTCACAGAATTCTTTGCTGCTGGGGCCAGGTCCTCCCATAGACCAAATCCTTATTCTGAGAAGATGAAGATGAAGCACACATAGTGCTATATTCTCCCCAATAATCCTTTCTTCCTCCCTTTACCTGAAACTCTCATTTTCACCACAAGCTATTTTCACTTTGAATGCTGAGCTGGTCCCAGCCCTTAAGTCTTTCTAAGCCACTGCAATAATGGAATGGAACTAAAATACCCTTATCAGTGCTAGCTGATTCTGAAAACATCCCAAGACCATTACTGTTGCATACTTACTGATAAGCTTAGCCCCTCTGCTACATAGTAAATGGAAAAGAAATGCAAGCATGTAGGTGCACACACACACACACACACACACACACACACACACACGCGCGCGCGCGCGCGCGCGCGCGTGCGCACACCCACCTTGTGTTATGAATTTGAAGCAATTAGCTTCAAGACAAGTCCTATTGCTTAGCTACTCTCCTTTAAATCTTTCAGAGACAAGCCAGGCAACATCCATTGTTTTGGTCCATGGTAAGGAGTAGCATTTTTTTTTTTAAACAAGTGTAGTATGTATTCATGTGTGCACATGTATGTTTGAGTATGTGTGGCTCCACATGTGTGCATGTATATGGAAGCTTTAGGTTGGTGTTTGTTGAGAATCATCCACAGCTGCTCTCCCACCTTGTTCGTTGAGGCAGGGGCTCTCAATCAAACACAGACCTGGTTAATAGGGCTAGTTCTGCTAGTTCTGCTAGTCAGGTCCCTCTGAGGATCCCTTGAAACTGTCTGAGGCTAGAATTTCAGGGAGGCAATCATGACCTTCTGCTGTTTTCATGGGTTCTGGAGATCTGAACTTTGGCCCTCATGTTGTCTCAGTAAGTGATTAACTATTGGACCATCTTCCCAGTTCAGGAGTTTTATTCCAAGCTTCCGGAACCCAAGGAAAGATGAAGGAAGAGGAGGAGGAGGAGGAGGAGGAGGAG
>NC_034608.1:3782624-3784005 GCF_900095145.1 Mus pahari | reverse complement strand
AGGAGGAGGAGCAGGAGGAGGAGGAGGAGCAGGAGGAGGAGGAGGAGCAGGAGGAAAAGGTAAAGATGAAGACTTGGATTTTTATTTTGATGCTGAAGAAGTGTCAAAAGCTTGTGCAGTAATCGAGGCAGAAAACGTGGCTCATCTATGCTACTGGAGTGCTGTTCGGAAAGGTGACGGTAGCCTGTGGTTGGGTGTTTGGACAGTAGTAATATATTTACACACCTGGTGATGTTTTCCATTTGTGTGGAATGTGACACCTCAGATCTAACAATGTTAAAATCAGTAAATAGAGTAAAGTCCATCTCCAAAACACATCGTCAGCTGATAGCATATTTTCCCCATGTGACTGAACACCAGGTTTTATCTCTACAGCTCCAAGTCACACTCCTCTTCAACTAGGGAGTGAGACTTGGGAAAATTCCCTTTATATTTCTTGTCTGTTCTTGAAATGTCTATATATTGTGCTGATTTTATATTATACACCTTCCCATTATCATTTATATACCAATTCTTTACTACCAAAACTGTCTATGTGCACATATCTCAAGCATGACCTTCCCAGTTGGATGCTACAGGGATCAAAATCAGGGAAACTCTACAATTGAAAATGATTCTTGGAGAAGAAATAAAAAGTATGTTTGAGAGAAATATCCATACAGACAATTATGTACTTATTTTTAAAAAGCACACACACATACACACACAGTCCCACCTAAAAATCCAAAGTACTTTCATCAACACATTTGTCTTTCAATGGTCAATTCATAAGTTCCACAGCCTTTACAGCCACCTTCCCATTCTTCCATTAACTAGTGGAAGAATGGTCATTCATTAACCCATTCTTCATTCATGCATCTCTTAATTAATTAATATTAATAAATGAACAAATCAGTGGATCTCCCATTCATCTATTAATTCATCCATTTATCCAGTAGCCCACCCACCCATCCATGTATTCATTCACCTGTCCACTTATTAATTCATAGATTTATCTATCCACCCATGCATCACTCTACCCATCCATTCATTTGTTTATTCACTCAGTCATTCATATATGCATCCTTTCTCTTTCGCTCACTCCCCATCAGACAGCTCTGCTCCCTTGTGCTCTTCTGACACAATTATGCTTTAGCTTCACATGCGTCCAAGTCAGGCTCCTTCTGTCTAGAGTGGCCATTTCCCTAGAACCCCCCCTTCCAACACAGTTCCTCCCAAAGGACCTCCTCCTCCTCTATGTATCTCATCTGCTTCCATTTTGTAGAATTGATTCCCATCAGTTGTTTTAGGCTAAAGTGACTGACAGATGAGTCCCAGCACTGAAAGAATTATCAGGGAGAGTTAGCCTTGTCTCCCACTTTATCAACTACTTTTACACACC
>NC_034608.1:3779439-3781629 GCF_900095145.1 Mus pahari | reverse complement strand
ACACACACACACACACACACACACACACACAATCTGAACACAGTAGGCCTTCTGCACATGTCAGAGAGCCAGTGCCTGTGTTCTGACATGGTGATTTGGGGGTGGGTAGAGCTTTCTTTCCCTTACAGTGAAATTTGTTCTTTGAGACTCAGTTTCTGCAAGTGTTTCCCTCCTGAGCTTTGGGAGTAGAGATGGATGACCCAGTGACCACACCCCTCTNTACAGTGAACCTGCTGTGAGGAGAGGAATGGTGAAGGTGTCATGCTTACTGTTCCCACAGGATACCTCACATNAGTGCCTGGGACCCCAACAGAACCACAGAGAGGAAAGGGCTCTTCCCACCCAGGTGTCAGAGTCACCTCCACCCAGGGAGTCAACACAGTGCAGCTGAACTCTGAGCTGGCTGAGGCAGCTCCAGGCTCAGGGAACAGCAAGCAGGAAGCAGGACAAGCCTCTTGTTTGACAGGAACATGGTGAAAACCACTGGCTTCTGAAATCAAGGGAGCAAGGGAGCAATGCAGTGGAGGGACAGACAGATAGCTAGCCACTAGGACACTCATGCTTCCCTTGTAGTCTTTGGGTTTAGTGGTTTGCCACCACAATCACGTGATTCTCAACTATTTTCTTTCCTTGTTCTTTTAAAATTTAATTATGTTAATTTATTTTGTGTGTGTGTGTGTGTGTGTGTGTGTGTGTGGGTGGGTGGGCGGGGGGGGGAATGGTAGGTGCATGAGCCACTATGCACCTATAAAGGTCAGAGGAAAATTTGTAGGAGGTAGTTCTTTCTTTCTGCCACGTAGACCTGAGGGACTGACCTCGGGTCCTCAGTCTGAGCCTTCTTCCAGGCTCTAACAGTCATAGCTTTGGCTTGTGTTTTGCACATAAAATCCAGTGACTACTGTTTCATCACCCCTAACCTGTCTGCTTCTTGGAGCCACTTACAGGCCACTTATTCAGGTTCTAGGCTATCATAGATTTTGGCCATAGTCTGATTCTTCCTTGAAATGGACCTGCCTTAGCGCCAGCCCCTGGGACCTCATGGGGACAGATTCAGAAAATGTGGGAAGCCACACAGTTCTCTAGGGTTTCAAACACAAATATGGCAGGAAAGGGGGCCACGATCAGATCTCCATACATGGTTTGTTTCTTCAAAGCAGACCAAACACTGTCTGGTCTGACGTGATATCTGTGACAGACTTTCCTCCTGGGCGTAGGTTGCAGGACTTCAGGATGCTGGAGAGGTGTGGTTGCCTGAGGAGGCTCAGAGGTCAATGGGTGGTGTTAAACTCCGGATCTGGTTCTTCTCCATCAGCAGGAAACTGATGAGATCAGCTCATTCCTACCATTGATGCTTCCACAAGAAGCTTCCCTCCACGTCCACACTGAGCAACACCTCTGCCCTGCTCTTGGTCCCAGCCTCCCCTGCCACAGCCTTTGTGGCACAGAGTTCTCCCTGCCTCCCCTCCCACTTTTCCCTCCAGTGTCTTTGTATTAGTTGTGCAATCATCTCTGTGACAAGGAACAATGGGAGGAAGGAATGGTTTGTTTGTGCCCACAGTTTACCGATGGAGTCCGTCATTGTGGGGAAGTCATGAAGGTAGCTGGTCATATTGTACCCGCTATCAGGAAGCAGTGGTAATGTTCCTCTTGCTTCCTCCTTTTCATTAATTTCAGGACCCTAGCCCTTGGAATGATGTCACCCACACTCAAGATGGCTCTCTCTACTTCCTTTGACCCAGTCTAGAAAGTTCCTTCATAGACAAGTCTAGAGAGCTTTGTGTACTAGGTGATTTTATAACAACATGTCAAGTGGACAATCAAAATTTATTGTCAGTCTCCTTTACAAGAACAAAATTATTTTACTCATTCACTCATCCGTGAAAGGCACATGCCACGGCATGTGTGTGGAGATCAGGGAACAGTTTTTAGAAGTCAGTTCTCTTCTTCCACCATGTGGGTCCTTAGAATCAAATTCAGAGGGTCAGGCTGATGGCAAGTGGCTTTACACACTGAGCTATCTTGAGGACACCCCAAAATAGATATAAAGACAAAATCACGGAAATTTGTGCAAGACACAGCCAACCCCCACTAGAGGATCATGGTTACCCTGCTCTCTACCTGCCCACTCTTCACCTTTCACATTCATTTGGCTCCAGAAGCCAGTGGTTTTCACCATGTTCCTGTCAAACA
>NC_034608.1:3768057-3779115 GCF_900095145.1 Mus pahari | reverse complement strand
CTAGAACATCCCTATCCTTAAGGGGCACTCTGTCCCTTCTCCAGTCCCTCATTCCCCTCTTGCTGCAGTTTCCTTGGCAACAACCTGAGCCAGCCCCTGTTGCTGCCCACTGTGTGGGCTCCTGAGCTGGGAGTGGATCAGACTCAGGTGGACGTCAGAGTCATGCCACTGGAGGGATGAGGCTGGCTGCCTAGGCTCTGCTTCAGTTTTGCATTTTGTATTTTGCTCACATTGAACTGCGTCACTTGTACCAGTCTTTTCAGTAGGAGAGGGGCAAAGTCTAAGTTTCTACTGATTCAGAGTAAAGTTAAGATTCTCCGTAGTTTATATATTTCACCATTCGTTTATCCTGTACATATTCACATGATGCCTGTCTAGATACTTAGATACATAGGCCTACGTATACTCACTGATCTATTTGCCATTTTATACTCTCTGTTTTCTATCCGGAAGGCTAAAATCAATGGAGAAATAAAAATACCAAGTTTCTATTATTATGTGAACTATACATTCATTCTAAAGATAATGTTTATAGTATATATATATATATATATATATATATATATATATATATATATTACAAACACATTGACACACATGCACAGTTTTATCTATATTTATATATATTATATGCATATATGTGTGTGTATATATATATATTCATGTGTATGTTTATGTATTGGACAAGGTCATACACACTTGGTCTTCTGTACTTGAGAGGTCAGCTCAGGGTAATGGTGAGTTTGAGGCCAGTCATGGCTATATAGTGAGCTCCTGTCCACAAAAGGTGGAACAAAAAGCAACTGTTGATATGTGTTTATTCTGAATATACTTACTGAAGTCCCACTATGAGTGGAGAGTCAGTTAAAAGTAGTTGATAAAGTGGGAGACAAGGCTAACTCTCCCTGATAATTCTTTCAGTGCTAGGACTCATCTGTCAGTCACTTTAGCCTAAAACAGCTGATGAGAGTCAATTCTACAAAATGGAAGCAGATGAGATACATAGAGGAGGAGGAGGAGGAAGTCCTTTGGGAGGAGCTGTGTTGGGGGGTACGGGGTTCCTGGAGATGGTGCTGTTACAAAGGACCTGAAGGGAGTGAGGAGGAAAGGGCCTTGGGTTATTAGAGAAATGACCACTCTAGACAGAAGGAGCCTGACTTGTACGCATGTGAAGCTAAAGCATAATTGTTGTGTCAGAAGAGCACAAGGGAGCAGATCTGTCTGATGGGGAGTGAGTGAAAGAGAAAAGGTACAGAGGTGAATTCAGAGAGAAACTGGGCAGAGGTTGTGCAAAGGCCTTCATATTAACCACACATAAAGGATCAACACAGAAATATATAAAAAAGTTATTAACAATAATTTTTCAGGATCTATTTCCTTTCTTGGGTAAGTGGAAGGATGGATGGATGGGTGGGTGGATGGATGCATGGGTGGATAGATGTGTTAATGGATGGATGATTGATGAGCTGATTAATAAATGCATGTATGAGTGGAAACCTGGTATAGATAGATGAATAGAAAGGTGGGTCAGGCATGGTGGTGCACACCTTTAATCTCAGCTGTTGGGAGACCGAGGCAGGTAGATCTCCAAGTTTAAAGCAAGCCTTAAAGCTCATTTGTCTACAAAGTGAGTTCTAGGACAGCCATGGCTACATAGAGAAACCCTGTCTTAAACAAGCAAACCAACAAAATAGAGGGGCTGGACAGATGACTCAGTAATTAAGAGCATTGACTACCCTTCTAGAGGACCCAGGTTCGATTCCCAGGACCTACACTGCAGCTCACAACTGTCTGTAACTCCAAGATCTGACATCCTCACACAGACATGCAGGTAGGCACAACACCAGTGCACATAAAATAAAAATAAGTAAACTATAAAAAAATTTAGATGTGTGAAGGATTGCTGTATGGATGGTTGGGTAAGAGGGCAACTTTGTATATTATGAATAGATAACTCAGGAAGTTACAAGACCCACAAGGTCTGTTCCTAGTGTTATATAATCAGTAATGATTGCTAGGGAAGAAAGGCCTCTTCAGTGGAGGTGGAGATGTAGACAACTGTACAGGAAGCTCTAGGAACACATCATTTAGGAGCTGACAACCATCCTGGTGTACCTATCCTTGATCCAGTTGCCTTTGAATCATCCAGGCAACCCTAAGTGTCATAATCTAAAAAAAAAAAAAAAAAAAAAAAAACAACAACAACTCATTGTTTTATGGAGATGTATGTGCATGAAATCTTTGCTATAGTCTGTTATTAGCTCCCTGTCTGGGGTGAATAAGTGCTTTCTTGTGTCTCCTCGGGAAAAAGTCACACAAGAAAAATAGCAATGAATATGGAGTCAGGTAATGATTAAGTCTTGTCTGAGATCATATGCTCCTGTCTCAGGTGTACTGCCTCCGAATAGACATCCAAGTACAAGCAACTCTTGGCTTAAGACTATAGACTAGCTAAGGGTCTTACTGCCAGGGTTTGAGCCCTAGACCTACCATTTACTGACATGTAAGTGAGGATAATGTAGGGACTTCCTTTACACACTCAATCACCCTTTACTTTTAAAGTTTCAGTTACCTGTAAACATATACAGGCCCAAGAACATTAATCGGAAAGTTCTAGAAACAAAGAGCACGTACATTTTTTTAAGGTACAAATAATTATCAGTAAAATAATGTGACTCCTGCACCACCCCATTTTGGTTCATTTGAGATGTTAATGATCTCAAGTTTTGTTCAATAGTGGCCATGCTGGTTACTAGATCAACTTCTGGGTTACTGACACGTGTCGATGCTATCTGTGGTTTTTAGGCATCCACTGGGACACTTGGCATGTGTTTCTCACAAATAAAGGTGCACTATGATGTACAAATTGGTAATGTTATAATACCCAATAAATTACAAATTTAGATGACCAAATAGAAGCCGAATAGGCGTGGTGGCTCACACCTATAACCCAGCACTTGAGAGGCTGAGGCAGAAGGATTGCAAAGAGAGTGAGGCAGGCCTAAGCTACAGTATGAGACTCTACCTCAAAAAAAGGAAAAGAAAATAAAAGAAAAGGAAAGGAAAGAAAAGAAAAAATAGGGGCTAGAGAGATGGCTCAAGTGGTTAAGAACACTTGCTTTTCTTTTAAAGTACCGGAGTTCAATTCCCATAACCCCTTATCAGGCTGTTCACACCTGCCTGTAACTCCAGCTCCAGGGGATGGAATACTCTCTTCTAGTCCTCATGGGAACCTACACTCACATACATCTACCTACACACACACACACACACACACACACACACACAGAGAGAGAGAGAGAGAGAGAGAGAGAGAGAGAGAGAGAAGTGGGAAAACACTGGTCTGAGGCACTAGAGCTGGGGTGAGCTACAGTTTGCATTTTGCATAATGAGAGTGGTAAATAGGAGGTGGTTGGGGACAAAAGGTAGGTAGATAGATAGATAGTCAGACAGGCATAGAATATAAAGTATTATCAAAGAAGTAATAGGTTCTGGGATTCGGGGGACAAGAAATCCAGAATTTCAGACTCCTAAAATGCAAGGCTGTGGAAGTTGATGGCCACTGAGAAAGTCCAGGGGTCAGAACAGATAGAAGTGAGTTCCAGGACTTGAGGCAAGCTTTTGGTTTTTGAAGCTGCCATCTTACTGCAGAGTCTGAAAAATTCCATTCTCTGCAGCTCTCTCTCTCTCTCTCTCTCTCTCTCTCTCTCTCTCTCTCTCTCTCTCTCTCTGCATCTTCCCCCAGTCCCTTGCATCCCTGATTCCATCGGAGGTTTCCATGGCAACCGCCTGAGCTCCTAGACCTGTCCTCGAGAAGATGAGAACCCCATGAGAGGAACGTGGCAAAAGACGTCAAAACTCCCCCGCACAGGTCAATCGTGTGCGCATTTCGCACACGTCAAAATGCGTCATCGTCAGTGTCTCTGCGGAAAGCGAATATTGGTTTCAGCAGACACCGCAAACGTGAGAGAAATCTCAAGTATCTCCTAGGGCCAGTGTCTCACCCCCGCATTCAATCAGAAATATCGACCAAACCCCTTATGTAAGCCAGACACTTCCCCAGACATGGAGAATAACATTATGTACTGAAAAGAGGTCTGCTCTCTGCCCCCTAGAGCTGAGACAATCTTAGTTGTACCATAACTGAAATTTAATTAAAACTAAGAAGAAAAAAATGAAGAAAAATGTTAGTGGCAGTAGACTGGAGAATTGGTAAATGAGTGTTTAGTGAGAAATTCTTTTAACTTTTAGTGCATGTTCAAAAAGCTCTTTTCATTAAGACCCTTTTTTTATTAAAACCCGTGGGAGATGGTGCATACTGCAAGGTAGAGTCTGGAGGACCAGGAGTCCAAAGACACCCTTGGCTATATAGCTAGTTTAAGGTCAGCCTAAAGACTACATGTTTTATTTCCCAACCAAAAAGGAAGACGAATAGCTCAGACCTCAAGATCAGGTTGGCAAGATGGCTCCCAGAGTTCCATCCCTGGGACATGTATTAAAAAAGCCAGACAGTGAGAAGGGAGGTGGAGACAGAAGAATTGGCTGCAAGCATATGGGCCACCTAGCCTGGGGTTCAATGGAGTATGCAACATGGTAGAAACAAGAAGTGTGGAGATGATTAACTCCCAAAATTAACTTCTTGTCTCTACATGCCTGCCAGTACAGTCACACTCACGTGTGCATGTGCACGCGCACACACACACACACACGCACACACACACACACACACACACAGAGAGAGAGAGAGAGAGAGAGAGAGAGAGAGAGAGAGAGAGAGAGAGAGAGAGCTTACAGTTAATGGCTGCCNAGAGAGAGAGAGAGAGAGAGAGAGAGAGAGAGAGAGAGAGAGAGAGAGAGCTTACAGTTAATGGCTGCCACTACTCTTGTGGAGTTGTGAGGAAGCCTGTATTTAGGAGGATATTGGTCAGGAAGAGAATTAGAAGCTGAATCATTTCAGGCCCAGATGGTTAGGAGTCTTGTCCTGCTCTGTTTTTGTAAAACATGATTTTATTGGGATGCAGACACACCCTTCATTTATGTTTTGTCTGCGACTGCTTTTTTCTTCTTTTGCTACAATGGCAAAGTGGAGTTGTAAATCAGAACATATGGTCCACAAAGCTAAGCATTATCTACTACATAAAAATTAATACATATTTAAAGTACTCACACTTTCTTGGAAAAACATTTCGTTTCTTTGTTGGTTTGATAGCTGTCTGGACAGATGTATAGAGAAATCATGAATGGATAGATGGGTGATAGAATGCTGATGAATAGAGGATGGATGGAAGGATGGATAGATAGATGGATAATTGATGGGTAAGGATTATAAATGGAGGGCAGATGAAAGAATTATACATGGAGAATGGATAGAATGAAGGATCAAGGCTGGGTGATGGATTGGTGGATGGAAGGATCATAGATAGAGGATGGATGGAGGGATACATAGACGGATACATAGATGATGGATGGATGGATGGATGGATGGATGGATGGATGGATGGATGGATCCTGGATAGATGGTAGATGGATGGACAGTGGAAGGATCATGAGTGGAGGATGTACATATGCATGGATGGATGGGTGATGGCTGAATGGAAGAAACATGGATGAATGACCAGATAGAAGAATTGTGGATGAAGCATAGAATGTTCATAGAAAGATAGATGGACAATGGATGGATATATGTGGGCTGCAGGGTGGCTGGATGATTGTATGGCTGATAACTAGATGGACGAATAAACAGGTGGATAGTTTTCCTATTATGTTATTACAAGTGACCACAAAATGGAATAATTTAAAACAATAGAAAGCTATGATCCTGTAGTTCATGTGGCCAAGTGTCATCAGGGTTGGCTTCTCTGGCTGTCTCTGAGAAAAAAATCCTCTCCGAGAAGAAATTCCATAGCTACCTGTATCTCTTGGTTCACGTCTCTTCTGCTTTCAAAGCCAGTGGAGAAATGTCTTTAAAACTGTCTTCCTCCCTCCATCCTTCCTTCCTTCTGACCCTCCTTCCCTTGTGTTTTCCTCTCCTTCTCCCTTTATTCCTTCTAGGATCAAACCTGGAGACTCACAGATACTTATTAAGCACTTCTTCAGTGAGCTGAACCTCTCAACTTTTTGCTTTTCTCTTACAAGAATATTTTTTTATACACTTATAAAACATACAACACAGGATAATATCTCTAGCTAAAAAGTTTAACCTAAGCATATCTGTAAGTCCATTTTGTTTTATCAGACAATAGTTACAATTTTTGAGAATTAGGATACACGGGCCAGGGGGCTCTTTAGCACACTGCAGAGGGAATTGGATATGAGGACAAAGGGATGGATAGGTAGATGGATAGGTATATAGTTGCATAAATGGATGGATGAATAGGTGGGAAGATGTATGGGTAGATGAGCGGACATGTGGATAGATGCATAAATAGTTGAGTGATTGGGTGGATGGCTGGATGGCTGGATGTCTGGTGGATGGATGGATGGGTGGATGGATGGATGGATGGATGGATAGATAGGTGGGTGGATGGATGGATGGATGGATGGATGGATGGATGGATGGATGGATGCATGTATGCATGGATGGGTACATGGATGCATGGACGAGTGAGTGGATATATGGTGAATGGCTGCATGAATGGAAGGATGAATGCAAGGTAGATGATTGCATGGATGGATAGATGGATGAGTGGACAGCTGGATGGTTGCATACATAGTTGGATGGATAGCTCGCTGGATGTATGGATATATGTATGAAAAGAAGGAAGATGGTTCCATGAATGTGTGTATGCATGTATGTAAGAATGGAAGGTTGATGGCCACATAATGAATGGATGAAAGACAGAGTGGGTAATTAGATGGAAGAATAATTTTCAGTGAATAGATTCTGTGGATGAAAACCCTGTTTCTCCCCCACCCTAATCCTCCTTTTTTTTTTTTTTTTTTGAGACAGGATTTCTCTGTGTAACCCTGACTGTCCTGGAACTCACAGTTTCTCATTCCTGATCAATTTGATTTCAGACAAAGTAGACCCTGAAGCTGCCCTGTGTACACAGACAACTGCCAACACCCTCCATTTCAAGAAAGTCGTATTTGGATCTATAAATTGCTAGGAGCTGGGACTAATGCTAATGCGTGAGGAAGGTAAATGGGTAATGAACAACAGACCAAACCTCAACAGAGATTTGTCCTGGGACCAATGTGGTAGGAAAGAACTGATTTCCAAAATTTGCCCTCTGGCCTTCACATTCACGCGGTGGCATGCACACTCATAGTACCTCTCATAAATAAATGTAATAAATATCCTTCATGGTAGAAGCAGAATTTTCACTCTTTTGAAGGGCTGCACATCTGAGATGAGAGCAGCGACAGAATCATTGTTACTGTAGATTGCAGACTGCCTCCTGCTGTGTTCTCAAATAGCGGAGGTACAGACTACTTCTTGGAGACATCTTTCATAAGGATATTGAATCTATTGCTGAAGGCCTCCTGCTTATGACTGTAATCATCTCCTAAAGCTCTCATTCCCAAATCTCATCACTTTGGGAGCTGGGCCCCTTGAACCTACTATGTACCTGATAACAATTGTGAATTTAGCTGAGCAGTGGTGGCACACACTTTTAATCCTACCACTCAGGAGGCAGAGGCAGGTGGATCCCTGAGTTCGAGGCCAGCCTGGTCTACAGAATGAGTGCCAGGACAGCCAGGACTACACAGAGAAACCCTGTTTTGAAAAAACAAAACAAAACAAAGCAGAAACCAGCCTTGAACTTCTGTAGTACCTCTACCTCCTGAGCACTGAGATTGCAGGTGTACACCACCATACCCAGTTTATGTGATGCTGGGACTCGAACCCAGGCTGTCAGGCATGCCAGATCAATATTCTATCATTTGGGCCATATCTACAGTTCTTATTTATCGATTGTGGTTTTTAATTTACTGAGATAAAATAATAGAAAACTCAATGAATAAAGTTATTCTTGATTTCTATGTTTGGTGTACTGTGCCATCAAAGGAACTTGGTCCATCACAGGGGATAAAGAGGCTGAGTAGGGGTTGAAGAGGAGGTTCAGTAGTTAAAAGCACTTGCTGTTCTTCCAGAGCACACACATGATGGTTTACAACGGTCTGCAACTCTAGTTTTGGAGTATCCAATACCTTGTCTGGATTCTGGGGGGTCAGGGGGGACCAGGCATGTACATATTACATATACATATGTACAAGTAAAACATTCACGTACATAAATTAAAAAATCAAATCTTTAAAAACCAAAGTGGTTAGATGTATCTTTCCCTCCACCCCCTGCTGTCTGTATTAGGTTTCAGGCATTTGTTTTCTCAATAAACATTTAATGAAGGACCACTGTGTGCCAGTCATGGTTTAGAACTGAATCCAAAGAGTGGAAAATTCCAGTTCCCAGCTCCTCCCACCTTTATGCAGTCCTGATGCAGTTTCCATAGTGATGGTCTGGGCCTGCCTCTGTTGCTAAGGCCACAGAGTTGCTAAATCTCCCTCAGAGATAGTGGTGATGGGCATAGGAAGGGAGGGGCCAGAAGAAGGGGGACAGAATGGGCTCCAGTCTGCCACCACCTGTCAGTGATCCTAACAGCATTTAGGGCCTTTGAAAGGACTTTCAGAAGTCAAAACATACATATGGAAAGATTATTGAAAGTTCATCCTCTTGGCAATAAAACAGATAATATACCATCTGAGGTGATGCCTGTGTTAATTGGTTTGATTTGGTGATACATCTATATGTCAAAACATAAATATGTACAATTATCTGCCATTAAAAAGAAGATTTTTCAAGAAGAAATGAGATGGCTCAGTTAGTAAAGGCTCTTACTGTAAATGCCTGGAGATGTGAGTTTGCTCTGTGGAGCTCACGCAAGGGTAGAAGGAGAGAGCTGATGCCATAAGGTCATCCTCTGGCCTCCGTGTGTGTGCTACAGCATGTGCATGCTCATATACACATTATACATGATAACAGTCAATTTAAAAGTTGGAAACATACAAAGAACCTCATGCATGTGTATACACACAGATGCACAATTAATTAGTCAGGTGTAACCAATAACAATAACACCTAGATCATACCAATCTCCGCAAGAGGCTTTCTTACTAAGTAGAGAAATTTCATCTTGTCACCTCACATCTCATCTGAGGTGACAGTGTTACTGGAGAATCAGGGTTCCCTTTTGTGAGTTCTCAGTTTCATTGTTAAAAGAATGACTCAAAAGAAAACTCTGAGAAACTGTAGGGCAGGCCAGGTGAAATTCTCAGCAGCTGCCGTGACGAGGGAGATGGGGAAGAGGAAGAGAGAAAGCAAGGCCTTTTAAGTTAGGGTCCAAGAAAGCTGGCAGATTCAGCAATGTAGTTTTGTATGCATCTTCAGGCATAGTAGCGTAGATTGGCGCTAACTCAGGGAAGTAATGAGAAAGTTCCAAGTGTCAGGGAAAGCATGTTTAGTGTTTGGGTCATCATAGACAAAAAGTGGAGAAAGTCACAGTTTCTGTGCTAGAACTGGAAAAGCCGCAGGGTTAGCGATGATCAGTCCACAGTTTCATCAAGGGAGGGGTTTTGGGAGATTGTTGCTCCTCCGTTTCTTTAGCACGTCTTTCACATGAACAGACTTTCCTGGGGGAGAGGGAGACAGACCCCTGGAGACAGACCCCAGTTGGATTAACCTCTCTTATGTTGAGACAGGATCTCTACATACCCCTAGCTGGCCTCAACTCACGGATTCCCCTGCTTCTGCCTCCCGGGCGCTGGGGTTAGAGGTGTGTACCACTACACCAGGTAGGGGACACTAGACTATAGAATATAAGGCAGGTTAGACTGTGTCTCCACTCAGGGCCAGAGGTAGCACTCAGAATCTCAGCCTCTGACTGTGAGGAAGTATTAGCTAGTCCCGTAAGGGCCCAAAGCCCTGACACCTCCGCCTTTTCCTATGAAATTTTAAATCTTAAGGAGAGACAGTTATGATGTTTTCCCTCCTAGGGTTCAGGGTAGGGGTCCAGTCCTAATGTCTCCAAGCTCATCAATACATCCAGCTAGCCAACATTGATGGATTGCTCTTATTTTATGTTCATTATTAAGTAAAAAGGGGCACCGAAAGTAAGTCTGTGACACCCTTCTTGGAAATAGGTTCATTTGGACCCAAGAAGCCATTGAAACTTCCTCAGCTCGGGACACTCAGAAGGTTGAAACTTTTACAAACCCCTCCCGCCAAGGATACAAAAGCAGTGGACTATTATTTGAAAATTTCAAGAAAAACCAGTGTTTTCTTTACTTTTACCATTGCTGTGATAAATTACTTAGAACAAATAACTTATGGGGGGGGGGGAGTCTACTCTTGGCTCACAGTTCAAGAGTACAGTCCATCAAGGTGGGGAGAGCTTAGAGCAACGGTTCCCAATGCGTCAGGAGTCAAGAAGTACAGCTCATCTTCCTTTCTCCTTTAAGACTCGGTTTTAATTGTGTATGTGTGTGAGAAAAGAGAGAGCAAGCTGGCGAGTGTGGAAGTCTAAGGACAACTCTGTAGCTTCAATCTTACCCTCCTACCATTGTGTTCAAGGGACTGAATGCAGGCTGTCAGGCTTAGCGGCAAGTTGCTTTACCCACTAATCCATCTTACTGGCCCTCATTTTCTCCTTCTTATACATTCTAGAACCCAACCATAGAGAATATTGCCATAGTGTGAATCCATCTAAACAAGATACCTCTCTCCATGCCTGCCTATGCATATTATCGAAAAAATATTGTGGTGTATGCCTGGGATCTCAACATTCATGAAGTAGAGACATGAGAATCAGGTCAAGGTCATCCACAATTTTGACAGTATGTCAAAGCCAATACGGGCCACCACATGCCCTGTTTTGTTTGTTTGTTTTTGTTTGAGACAGGGTTTCTCTGTGTAACCTTGATTTCCTGGAACTCACTTTGCCGACCAGGCTGACTTCAAATTCAGAGATTCATCTGTCGCCTCTGCCTCTGCCTCTGCCTCTGCCTCTGCCTCTGCCTCTGCCTCTGCCTCTGCCTCTGCCTCTGCCTCTGCCTCTG
>NC_034608.1:3749426-3767953 GCF_900095145.1 Mus pahari | reverse complement strand
CCTGCCTCTCCCTGCCTGCCTCTCCCTGCCTGCCTGCCTCTCTCTGCCTCCTTCTTTCTGCCTCCCTCTCTCTGCCTCTCTCTGCCTCTCTCTCTGCCTCTGCCCCTGCCCCTGCCCCTGCCCCTGCCTCTGCCTCCTGAGTGCTGGAACTAAAGGTGTGCACCACCAATGTCCAGTGTCATATTGCCTTTAAAAGCAAAACAAATCCAGTCCTTAAATTTCAGCTAGAGAAATATCAGAGACATGGGAACATCTACTCAAGGATTCAACTTTTTATTTATTCACAAATTTTGAATAGAAATTAACTGATGGATTTAAGACTAACTCTGTAAATACATACCTAGTCTAATACAAAGTTCTAGAATATTCCATTCTCCGAGATTGGCTGATGTTCAGTCATCTTTATTTCCTCACCCTAGCAGAAGTTTCTGTGGTAACAGGTTGAGCTTGTTTGGGTTGCTAAGCAACCAAAAAGCCCTAAGGGAAGACCTGTGACTAAGCTACTGTCATCAAACCAACCTGGCCAAGGATGGGGAGGACCAGATTCTCAAGGCTCCTGTCTGCCATCTGTGCTCCTAACACACCTTCTGTGTTTTCTCCTGACAGAATCCCTGTAGAGTGACACAGTTGGATCTGAGCCTCAGAGTCTAGAAAAATTGGAACAGGGATTCAGTTCAGTTGGTAGAGTGCTTAGAAATCTGGTAAAAAGTTCTGGGTTTGAACCCCAGCACTGCATAAATTAGAAATGGTGGAGCATGCTAGTGGTCCCAGAATTTGAGAGGCAGGGGTAAGAGGATTGAGAGTTCAAGGTCATCCTCAGCTACATGTGGAGTTTGAAGGGTAGCCTGGGCTACAGGAGACCCTATGCTAAAACAGTAATACAGCTTCAGTGATAGTTCATTAAGTAGGAGTACTTGTTACTCTCTGGCCTTTGTCAGTGTGCACACATCTATATACACACATACACTTGTGCACACCTGTGCACCCATTATCCATCCACATGTGCATCACATACATTACTCATACTTGCACCTGTAACACACATACAAACACATTTTAAAAATTAAGTGAGTGGATTGGAGAAAATAGTCAAAACTGGAGATTGTTGTGCTAAGCAAAATAAACTAGACTCAGACAAATACCACATTTTTTCTTACATGGAATGTAGGTTATGAATATGTACGTATATACATACATATATGCGTGTGTGTATATATATATATATATATATATATATATATATATATATGTGTGTGTGTGTGTGTGTGTGTATGTGTGTGTGTGTATAAAACCACACATGATGTGAACATGGGAAAGGACATTACAGTTTCACTTCTGTTGTTGTGATAAAATATCCTGACGCCTACCCCCCCACCACACACACATAAAACAAACAACTGTAGTGCCTGGAAAGGTGGCTTAAGGATTAATAGCACTTGCTTCTCCTGCAGAGGACCAGGTTTGGTTCCCAACATCCATGTCAGACAGCCCACAACCACTTATAACTCCAGAAAATCTGATGCCTTCGGACTTCTGAGGAGACCTGCACAAATGTGGTGTGTACAAACTCACACAGACACAAACATGAAAAAAGTTAGTCTTTTTTTTTTTTAAGTAAATTTGGCAGAAGAGATGGCTCAGTGGTTAAGAGTATTGGCTGTTCTTTCACAGGACCTCGGTTCAATTCCCAGACCCACATGGCACCTCAAACCTGTCTGTCACTCCAGTTCCAGGGCTCTGATACCCTCACACAAACATACAGGCAGCCAAAATACCAATGCACACAAAATAAAAATAAATTATTTTTAGAAAACTAAATTTGTAAAGATAGGGTTTATTTGACCTACAATTCCAGGTTAAGTCAATGATAACCAAGCCACAATCCACAGACCCACAGAGGTTAAGTATAGAGTAAGGTACTAGGGGCCACAGATAGATCTCATTAAGAGAGGGAAATAGAATACATAGTTATGGATAGGGAGGGAAGGCGCAATGGAATGGGAGGACCAAGAAGGGAGGAGAGGGGAAAGGGAGGAATACTGGAAGAGACAGATAAAATTAAGGGCCATTTGAGGGTTAGGATGGAAACCTAAAACAATAGAAGCTTCCTAGAATATAAATACATATAAATGTGATGTAAATGAAATCACTAAATAATAGGAGAGACAGAGCCCCAACTGGCTGTCTTTTGTTACCAAGTGAAGCTTCCAGTACTAGGATTGGGTTACATCTAATGTAGTTGCTGGTCAAAGGGATTCCCCAAACAGCCTAGACTGTTGCCAAGAGTATAGATTGCTCTCTACATATGGATGGCAAGACTTCATTGCTGAAGACAACACCCATTCAGTTCACTGAAGAGGGAGGTCTTGAGATGGACCTACATAGAGCCTTCACACCTATGTTCTAGTGTCTTTGGTATAGGAAAGTTGTCTGTATGCCACCAAAAGAAAAATGTAAACACCAAGCCAGCCCCAAACCTTTTGATCTACAATGATGTCCTGCTTGCATGATATGCTAGTGCAGTGGTATAACGCATGAGGGAGTGACCACCCAATATGTGATCTGAAGGGCTTCACAATCTGGAGCTTATGCCCAACACTGCTTGGTGAGCAAGAACCAGAGACTAGATAGTCCTGGGACCTAGAGTAAAACCAAACACTACCATTAAAAAATAAATAAATAAGACAAAATGATTCCTAATGACATTTCACTATATTCATAGATCAGCGCCTTGCTCAGCCATCATCAGAGAAACTTCCTCCTGCAGCAGATGGGAAAAAATTGCAGAGACCCAGAGCTAGACATATGCAGAAAGTGAGAGACATTAGAATACCAGCCTTACATGGAATGTTTCCATCAAATTGTCCTCCTTAGAGCTCAGGGAACCCCAAGGAAGAGGACGAGGAGGAAGAGGAGGAGGAGAAGAGGAGGAGGAAGAGGAGGAGGAGAAGAGGAGGAGGAAGAAGAGGAGGAGGAGGAGGAAAGAGCATACCAGCTAGAGAGATGGAGGACACCAAGAAAATGAGGTCCTCTAAACCAAGATGAGCAAAGCACGTATGAACTCACAGAGACTTGGGAAGCTCGCACCAGGTCCTTTGCATATTCGTTATTCGTTAGGCTCCCAGGTTAGGCGGGACTCCTGAGTGTGTGAATGAGTGTGTCTCTGATTCTTGAGACTTCTCTTGGGCTCTTTCCCTTTTGTTGGCTTTGTCCAATTCTGATGTGTTTGTTTTTATTTCATCTTATACTTTGTTATACCTTATTTTATTTTATTTTTTATCTCTCAGACGCCTATTTGTTTTCTAATGAGAGACAGGAAGGGCATGGATCTGGATGGGAGGGAAGATGGGGAGGAACTGGGAGGAGTAGAGGGAGGGGAAACCATAATCAAATATGTTATGTGAGGGGGGAAAAATCTATTTTCAATAAAAGGAATTATTTTTGAGAGAGAGAGAGACAAAGACACAGAGACAGAGAGAGAGAGGCTGCATTATCTAACTTCCAATAAGGCAGTGGTAGGGGAAGGGTTTAGCACAAACTCTTAAGGCTGCTAACCGGATGTCCAGAATGCAAGCACAATCACTTACTCTCGTTAAAATTTTTTGATTCATTTATTTATTCACTTTACATTCTAATCTCAGTCTCTCTCTCTGCTCCTCTCCACGTCCCACCCTCACAACCCTCCTCCTCCCATTCCTCGCCTCCCTTCTCCTCAGAGAAGGCAAGCCTCCCCCCACCTTTCCTCCCCCATGACACTCATTACAATTTAAAGGTGAGACTCAGCGGCGGCTAGGGGCGCACTAGGAGGGCCTGGATTCACTCTCTGATACCTGAGTAAAAAGCCAGGCACACACTTATAATCCTCTGACAGGCTGGTCTCTGGGGCGCCATGACCAACCACTCTAGTTAAACAGGGGAGTTCCAGGCCAGTGAAGAAACTTTGACTCAGAAAACAAGACAGAGATGGCACACTGAGGAACAACATTCATGGTTGATCTCTGGCTTCCACATACTACACAGTCATGTGCTTGTGTAATCTATACCTCCCCAACACACACATACACACACACACACACACACACACACACACACACACAAAATGTAGAAGGTAGAGAAATGACTCAGCAGTTAAGAGCACAGGCTGCTCTTCTAGAGGACCCAAATTCAGTTCCCAACACCCACATGGCAGCTTGCAACCATCTGTAATTACAGTTTTACAGAGTCTGACACCCTCTTCTTGCCTATGGGGGCACTATTTGCATATGGTATACAGAAATACATATAGACCAAACACCCATATATTTTTTGCTGGTTTTTGTTGTTGTTGTTTTTAATGCAAAGTCATATTGCAGAATGAACTATCAGGGAAATGCTTACTGTAATCTCCAGAGATGGGCACATGACCAATGGTCATCTTTTACTCATTAAATCAGTCAACAGACACAAATTATTCACCAGACACTGTCCTGAGCCTTTGGATTAAAGAGAAGTTAATGTAAACACCATTCCAACTCTCCCAGGCCTTGGGCAAGCCCAAGGGCCATTTACATATCTAAAGCAATGTCACACATTATCAGCAAGGGCTCTAGTTTGTTTTTAGTGCTGGGTGCTAGAGACTGCTCCACACAGGAGCCTTGATGGGGTTGGGGTGTGTGCACACAATCAAATGGTGAGAATGGCCTTTTTTAAAGGCTTGCTGGAGCAGCAATAAAATAAGACAATGTGGGCCAGCAAGTAAGGAGGCTTGCCACCAGGCCTGATGAACTCAGGTCCCCAGAGCTGGAGTTACAGGCATTTATGAGCGCCTGACTTTGGCGATTGTTGATTGCAGCACAACTTGGGTCCTCCATGAGAGAATTAAGATTTCTTAAGTGCTGAGCCATCTCTCCAGCCCCACCTTTGTCTTTGTTTAGGTTTCTCACTAGCCTGGAGTTCACTCAAGTAGCCCAGGTTGGCTTGCTAGAAACCCTATGGTTGAACCAGTCTCCAAGAAACCCTATGGTTGCACCAGTCTCCACTTTCCCCGCACTGAGACTGCAAGTGGGTGCCACCACATGTGGCTTTAAAATGATGATGATGATGGTGGTGGTGATGGTGGTGGTGGTGGTGATGGTGTTGATGTAATGCTGGGGATGAATCTGAGGTCTTCTTGTTTGTATGACAAGTAATTTACTGATTAAACCATCTCTCTGGCTCTAATCCCCCTTCCTTTAAGTATGTTTTGACCCACAGCTAGAATTACAGCGAAATGGATCAACTCTTAAGCAATTAGGCCCAAATTATATTTGACTCAAATGTCAGTGACATAAAAACATACTGAGAAGTCAGGATTTTATTTCTTTTCACTCAAAGAAAGCAATCCCTAGGCAGGAGATCCTGAACTGTGTGAGAATGGAAGAAGCTGGATGGAAGCAGTGGGAAGCATGACTACATTCACTTCTGTCTGCTCTTAACCATGGGTGTTATTAACTGCCTGAGTTCCTGTCTTGACCTCCCTCAATGATAAACTGGAACCTGTATAAGCAGAGATAAAGCTCCCTAAACCTCTCCCCTAACTTGTTTTTTCTATCAGGGTATTCATCAAGAAACAGAAACAAAACTAGGACAATAAACAAATACAATTAAAAATAAAATAAATTTCTAAAAGACTTAACACCCAACAAATACCCCCCCCCAAAGAAAAATCTATGTGATAAACTGCACAGGTAGGTGATAATCCAAAAGGGACTCATGGGTAAAACATGGTTCATAAGGAAATCTCAGGCTGGGCTGAATATTTCATGCTCATCTCTTTTGAGAATCTTCCTCACTGAGGAAGGATCAATAGAATTACTGGGGGTATTCATTGATTACAAAGCAAACATCAGTAACAGTTCAGCGCCTGGAAAATTCCAACCTCCAAGGCCCTTCCAGCTCCCTTGCAGACCCCCTCCTCTTTCCCAATAGTGCTGCTGTTTCCAAGGCAACCGCCTAAGCTAGACCAATGAGTGTCTCACAGGCAGGTAAATGTTCCTAAGTGGGAACAAACATCTATTGACGTCAGACTAGCTCTGGTGGGGGTTGGGGAGGGTGGGACTGTAGACCTCCCAGCAGCTGCTCCCGTTCTATCTCCATAGTTTCCTTATCATGGCCAACTATGCATCACATGCAATTTTAAACTTTAACTTTTTGTTTTTCTTTCAATCAGAGCTGGGTACAAAATGTATGCGTACGTGTCCAGATGATAATGTTGGTATCTTCTATCCATCTTTGAAAAAAAACCACTTATTTACTGTTGGGGGGGGCAGAGAGGTGGTGGGAGGGACCCCACAACACAAATGTTGAGGTCAAAGGAAAGCTTTCCAAAGTTGGTTTTCTCCTGTCGCCATTTGGGACTGGGTACCAAAACTCATGTCTTTGGGCTCGGCAGCAAGTCCTTCTACCTGCTGAGCCTTCTCACTGGCTTGCATCTTGATTGTTGAGACTGGCTCTCTTATTGCTCCAGAGATCTGCCTGCCTCTACCTCTCTGGTACAACACATGGCTTTTTATATAGGTACTGGGGATCAAACTCAGATCCTTGTGCTTGGGCAGCAAGCACTACTGGAAACAAGCCATTCCCTAGCTCCCAAAGCCCTGCTTGCAGTCTTATTTAAGCTAGGAGTTCACACTTCCCCAGATGGAATTCTGTATCAATACTGGGAAATCAAAGGATACCTCTTGGTTCTTAGCCTCATCAATGAAAGAACTTAAAAGCAGATTCATAAGGAAGCTCAAGGACAATTTTCTTAAAATGTGAATGAAAACAAAAACAAAAACAAAAACAAAAACAAAAACCTGGCAAGGGGCTTTGAAAATCTGGGCAGCTTCCAGGAGGAGGCAGGGTGGGGGTGGGGGTGGGGTGGAGAAGCCAGCATGCCTTTTAAGTTAAACCATTCCTTCTTTTTTCCCCTATCTTTCCTTCCTTCTTTCTTTTCAAGTGTATATGTACTTTCCTGTGTACCTGTGTGTGTAGGTGTGTGTGAGCACGTGTGTAACATGTGTGTGAGTGTATTGTGAGAGTATGAGTGTGTGAGAGTATGTGTGTGAACATGTGTGTGACGATGTGTGTGAGCATGTGTGTGATGTGTGTGGGCATGTGTGTGAGCATGTGTATGATGTGTGTGAGTGTATGTGGTGTGTGTGAGCATGTGTGTGATGTGTGTGAGTGTGTGTGTGAGGAAACAAGTATGTGCTGCCATACCTGGCTTTTTCATGTGGGTTCTGGGGATCAAACTCAGGTCCTCAGCTTTCAAGGCTCTTGCAATAACTTTACCAAAAGAGCCGCCTACTCAGTCTCCCTCCCTCCCTCTCTCCCTCTCCAGCTTTCATACCCCCTCTCTTTTACTTATTTCTTCCCTCCCCTTCACCCCTCCTTCCTCCCTCACTGCCTGAGACAAGTTCTTATGCAGCTTAGACTAGTATGCAGTATGTAGCATGTAGTATGTAGCAGAGGATGACCTTGAACTCTCAATCCTCCTGCCTCCACCTCCCCAGTACGGAGACAAAGGCAAGCTCTAGTCCTCTTTTAAAAGGTGATCAGGGTCCAGGAAGAGTGTGCTGCTCAATACTGTGGCTTGTTCTGTGTGGCATGAGTTTGTTATTCTTCCCTTTCTGGAATTTTCTCCAGTTATGTTTGGCTTTCCCTCTTTCTAAAATGCCTGTGTCCATCCAAGAACTTTTAAATACGACCCTGGTCTCAAGAAAGAAAACCACTACCCATTCCTCATCTCCTCATGTCCCAAGACATGGCTGGGCTGGCCCAGGTCTTCAGCCCACACATAGTCAAGCTCTTCACCTCATAGGCCCCACTCCATAAATTATCCTGTAACCAGAGAAGGTCTGCCCCGTTTCTTAGCTGAAACACCACAGCCTCTTTGTAAAGACCTCGTTCTGTTTCAAAGGAAAACCTGTCTGTCTCATTCCTGTGATTAACTCGGCCACAAGTTATTATTTTTCTCAGACTAAAAAAGCCCACTGTTTCTCATCATCTGTATTCAGTGACCGCTATACAGGGTTCTCCAGGAGGGGCTTGGAGGGAGGGTGGGCAAGGGTGAGGGAGAGACAGAGAAAGAAAGAGACAGAAAGAGATAGAGACAGAGAGACAGAGACAGACAGAAAGACAGAAACAGTGATAGAGGCAGAGAGAGAGAGACAGACACACAGAGAGACAAAGAAAGGCAGACAGGGACACAAAGAGGTAGAGACAGACAGACACACAGACAGACATAGAGACAGAGAAAGGTAGAGACAGACAGAGACAGAGAGAAAGACAGAGATAGTGACGGGGCAGACACAGAGAGCGACAGACAGAAAGACACACACAGACAGACAGACACACATACACAGAGATAGAGAGAGACAGAGATGGAGACAGGAACAGACAGAGAAAGACAGACAGGTAGACACACAGAGAAACAAAGAGAGACAGAGAGAGAGAGGCAGAATGAGAAAGGGAGAAACAGAAAGAGACAGAGACAGAGAGACAGACAAAGAAACACAGAAAGACAGTTGGAGCGAGATAGAGAGACAGAGGCAGACAGAGAAAGAGAGACAGACAGACACACCCATACACAGAGACAGAGGGGCAGAGACAGAAAGATACACATGGCGAGAGACAGAGAGATACACAGAGAGAGACACACAGAGAGAAACAGAGGCAGATAGACAGAGGGACAAACACACATACAGGGAGAGACAGTGAAAGGCACACACACAGACAGATAGAGCAACTAGCAAGATATATCATTAAGCCCACATACAGTCTGAGATGTGACACCTTCATATGCTATAAACGGTATTTTGAAACATTTAGAATACTGCAAGTTGGAGGCCTTTCTTTCTCATTTTCCTCTTATTTATTTATTTATTTATTTATTTATTTATTTATTTATTTATTTGAGACAGGGTTTCTCTGTATAGCACTGGCTGTCCTGGAACTCACTCTGTAGACCAGGGCTGGCCTCGAACTCAGAAATCCGCCTGCCTCTGCCTCTCATTTTCCTCTTAATCCTTCTCCCATGAAGCAGACCATGAGATCCACACACATCTCTGAAGCTAGCCGCAGAGAACATTGAACAAGCAGACCTTGCTACAGACCTCTAGTTTGTGACTTCTACATCACACTTCTGTTGGTTTGTTTGTGCGCCTCTTTATTTTGAGGCCTCCTGAGCCATAAGATTAGGAATATGTACCACAATGCTTGCCAGATCATTAAAAAGTAAAGACAAAACAAAATAACTAGGGCCAGTGAGATGGCTTAGCAGGTTAAGTTGCTTGCTGCTGAGGCCAACGACCTGAGTTTGATCCCTGGGACCAAGAGAGTCCCAAAAGTTGTTCTGTGACCTCCATATGCCATGTCATACACCCCCCCCCAACTCACAAACATACGAAATAAATAAAAATGTAATTTAAAAAAAATCCTATCATGTGTCCCTGCGGCTATCTACCTTAAGTTTTCCTGCGTCTTTGGGTCTCCACTTCCATTTAAAAGCTCTGGTAACATGGAATTTTTTTTTATCAGAAACATGAATATATTCTTCCCTTGTTAACCTATCCTTTTGTTACAGGGGCTTCACCACCTGGGTGGCTCAGGGTATTTTTGTCTTGACTACCGTGTAACGCTGCTAATTACAATTAGCTCTACTAATAATAACAGAACCTTTTGGCAGCCCAGGCTGGTCTGGCATTCACCATGCAGCTTATTCACTTGGAAAGTGGTTTGGGACTGAAGAGATGGCTCAGTGGTTAAGAGCACTTGTTATCCTTACAGAGGACCTAAGTCAGGTTCGCAGCATCCATATTAGGCAACTCAAAACCATCTGTAACTCTAGCTCCAAAGGACCTGATACTTCTTCTAGGTCCCTTGGGTATTGTATATATGCACATACTCCACACAGTCATGCACACACACACAAATATGTACACGTATAAACAAAGACTTATCTCCAACTTTACCTACAAAGCTCGTCAAATTAACATGTTCTAGAAATGAGAGTCTGCAGAATGTTGCCCTCCCTGGTTGATTCTTTTAAGGAAATCTGTTTCCACCCAGTTTTTTTATTTAGAGGGGAAGATGAATAAAGCTTGGCCTTGGCTTATTAGGAAAGCCTTCCTGGAGGAAGCTTGACATATGCACCACATTAGAGTGAACTTACTCAAGCCTGGTGAGATAGCCTATACAAACCTGGGCTTTGAGGTGCATACCATGGAACGGGAGGCCTACCACTGACTGAACCATTATTCTGTGGAGTCCACTGAATTCAGAGGTCCAAACTAAAACTATACTCATCTTTTCCATTGTTGGAACTGCAGAAATTTCCCCGGAAACTTAAGACTCATGAAATTCTAAAGGAGGCATGTTAACACTTGGGAAGGAAACAACCCACAAATTTCAGTGAGTCCCTAAAACTTATAAGATTCATGAGGTCATATACTTACATAATAACCTCTCCTTGAGGATATATAAGGACTAAGAACTGCTGAGAGGACTGTAGAGATACCTCAACACTTAAGAACATTGACTCTCTTTTTACTTTAAAAAGAAGTACTGTTAAGGTGAAGCTCAGGGCAGCTAAGCTGCCTGGAAAAGACTTTTCAACCTGCTAAGCAGCCTGTAAGGCATGCTACAAAACTCCATGATTCTAGCTTTAGTAGCTTCAGTGATGCAGCTGCTGTTGACTCAGCCCTGCTCCTGTAAGTAATTCCAATAAACGGATTGGTTTACCAGTTGGTGTTTGGTGGTTATCAGCATTCTGGTCTATTGTCAATCCCTCCCTTCGATCCTTTCCCTGAGTGCCCATGACATCCTGGTGACTAGGGTCACTCAGATCCCATCAATATGCTGTCACACACAGAGTGAGCTGCGGACTTGTAATGAAGCAGATCACGTAGCTTCCCTTGCAGCCACCTCCCACCCCAACTTGACCTCTGTCAGTGACTGCAACACAAAGTATGAAAGGACATGACTGACCATCGGTCCCCGAGATTAATGACTACCTGTCTCTATCTGTTTCTCTAATTGCCAAGACCTTATCGCCTGACCTCTGCCATATAGCCATGATGGCTTACCTGATGTCTCTGAAAAACTTTTTTGTCCCCCAAGAGCTTGACAATTAACCTTTTCTGTAATTGGATTTTTCCCCCCCTCGGTTTCCCCACCCCTGCACCCTTCAGCTGTTTATTTTCAACCATCCCACTATGGCTCATAGATCATATCTTCAAAAACAGAGCTGGGGTCAGGGTGAGGCAAACATGAGAGGGCACGAAAATGTCAGCCATCAAGATAAATTGCGCACACCTGAGTGGAGGTTTCAGAGCCATTGGTCAAAGGGTACACTGTTTCAGACAAGATGAACAGAGTTCAGAGTTGTATTGTACAATGTGTTGATCACAGTTCATTTTTAGAAAAAAAAATAAAATATTTGATGCAATATTTAATCTTAAAAAAATCTCACCATGATAGAGGGACAAAGAACCAAGAATGTAAAGTCCAGTGTATTCTAAACCACATCAAAGTCTGAGGCAAAGGGAAAATGTAAACTCCTTTAAGCATATCTTTGTGTAGTTTTTAATTGCTAATTTTCCCACAGATCATTTGAGCAGTTAAAAAAATAGCCTTAAAACTTGAAAAAAAAGAATGCATATATATATATATATATATATATATATATATATACTCTCAACATTATCATATGCACTTATTTATTTATTTATTTATTTATTTTGATTTGATGGAAACAAACTTGTGAGCAAGAGTTTTAAACTTTATATCGGGGGAAAAAGTAACTGTTCAAAAAAAAAAGATGTCAGCCAGGCAGTGGTGGCACATGCCTTTAATTCCAGCACTTGGGAGGCAGAGGCAGGAGGGTTTCTGAGTTCGAGGCCAGCCTGGTCTACAGAGTGAGTTCCAGCCAGGGCTACACAGAGAAACCCTGTCTCAAAAAGCAAAAAAAAAAAAAAAAAAACTGTCAGGGCTGGAGGTGTGTCTGAGCAGTACAGCTTTGACTGTAATTTCCCCCATTGAGGGACTAGAGGCCTGGCTCTATGGTAGAGCATTTGCCTAACATGCACAAGGCTCCTGGCTCCATCCCCAGCATTGTAAGAAGATAAAACAAAGTAACCTACCTGTACTGAGCTCTATGAATATTTTGGCTTCAGACCCTAAGATAGCTAAGTAGAGTTCTGCCAGATCTTGTCTTAATTTAAAAGGTTAATATTTTTGTTGATCATAGCACTTAAAAGTTTTTCTTTGTCTTGTATTGCATTCAAACTACCCAATGAGTGCTCCATTGCTTACTGTGCTTATGTGTGGCCATGGTTCCTTTGTTCATTTAATCAAACCAGGGACATAGATATTTTTTTTTCCACATGTGAAAGCTAATATTAAGAACTAAGCTACCGTGCTATAACATTCCATCCAGGGGGCGCAAAGGAAGTCGTTTAACCTATCCCTATTTCTCTTTCCCTTTCCCCTCTCTCCACCTCTCTCTCCCTCCCGGTGCCTTCATTACACCCACCACTCAGAGTTACTCTGGATATCCCGAAAGCACGTATGCAGTTCCTGGTGTGGAGTGAGCATAGCGAATATTATCTATATTTTAGGTAATTATCATGGTGTCAATGCGGTGATGGTACGTTAGCAACCACTGGCTCATCCCAAATATGAAACTTGGTTCTACAGTTGGGCTGGAGAGATCTTTCTTTCTCAAAGTGTTTGACAAACCTGAAGACCCGAGTTTGCATCCCTGCATCAACATGAAAGAGAGACACAGTGTCCTATGTCTGTAAATCCAGCTCTGATGTGCAGAGACAGGCAAATTCCCGAAGCTCCCTGATCAGCCAGACTGGCTGGATCAGTTATCTCCAGGTTCTGGGAAAGACTTTGTTTTAAAAACATGAACTGCAGGCTGGATCAGTTATCTCCAGGTTCTGGGAGAGACTGGTTTTAAAAACATAAACTGGCAGGCTGGAAAGATAAGATGGCTCAGCAGTTATGAAGACAGACACACATACTGCTCCTGGAGAGGACCCGGAGGATTGGCTATATCAGAAGCCCTGTCACAAGGCTCATCACTACTTGTAACTCCAGGGATCTGATACCTTCTTTGAGGATCCCTGGGCATCTGCACTTAGAGAGACACTTATCCAAATTGCACAAAATTAAAAAAAAATAAAAAATAAATCTTTAAGAAGAATAAGGAGGAAAGTGAGTGAGGAAAATAGCACATATTAACCACTGGCCTCCACATGTACATGTGGACGCGTGAACACATATGACTGCATGCATAAGGTCAGACATACACACACACACACATACACAAACCACAAACACATACCCCACAAACACATTCACTAAGATAAAATAATAAATGAAATGTAAATGTCCCTTCGGGCCTAGTGGCTTAGGTTCTGGACAAGTTAAGGGAGAAGGATGGTGAGTTCAAGACTTGTCAGGGATTCAGAGTGAGTTCATGACCAGCTTGGGAAACTTAGTGAAACACTGTCTCAAAACAAAGAAAATAAAAAGGGCTGGAGGTAGACTTAGTGGTAGAGTTGATTATATAAGAGGTCGTGGGTTTGATCCCCTATAAAACACACACACACACACACACACACACAAATACATGAGTAAATAATAAATAAATAAAATACAAAGATTGTCATCTACCACCCCAGACACGCCCATTGTTTCTATCTCTTTGGTTTATTACCCTAATCATGGTTTCCTGATGTGTTTGGGACCAGCCCCTAGATGAATGGCTACATATCCCAGAAAAAAAAATAGTAATTTTTTTTTTCTCTTTTTGTTTTTGTGTGACCCTCTGATGAATTTCTTTCTCTCCCA
The DNA here is from genome assembly GCF_900095145.1 of Mus pahari. NCBI lineage: Eukaryota > Metazoa > Chordata > Mammalia > Rodentia > Muridae > Mus > Mus pahari. The sequence continues at coordinate 3,754,090 of NC_034608.1, read as the reverse complement.
GTGTCCTCTAAGCTGTTAGAAACTAATGGCCCAGTCTGAATCTGCCCTCTGGCAATTTCCGGTGTCCTATAGGAAGTCTGGTATTCATCTTCACCCAAGACGAATGGAAGTCAGGTAGTCACAATTTCAATATTTAAGCCATAAATTGACACATACAAACTATGTACACGGCTGGTTTTGTTTTGTTTGTTTATTTTTCTAGACAGGATTTCTCTATGTAGCTTTGGCTGTCCTAGAACTCACTCTGTAGACCAGGCTGTCCTCTGCCTTCCAAGTGCTGGGATGAGAGGTGTGGCCACCACCACCCAGCTTTCTTTATTTTTTAGATTACAATCCATTTATTTGTTTCTCGTGTTCATGTGTCTGAGCTATGGTGTGCCTGTAGAGATCAGAGCACAGTTAGAGGGAGTTAGTCCCCTTCCTCCACCCTGTGGGTCCTGGAGACCGAACTCGGGCTTAGTAGTAAGTGCCTATACCCACTGAGCTATCTGTCCGCTCCACAGGGACCTTTTCATTCATTCACTGTTAAAAGTATTTCCCTGGGTCGCCCATGCTGACTCAGAACCTCCGACTGTTGGGATTCACATGGTTTGAGACTGCATTGAGCTTCTAGAACCTTTACGTTTGAGCACCACTACCTCCACCATCGTCTCTTCCTGAGAATGCCTAATGCTCCTTTGGCTGTTCTGGTCCCCCTATCCTTTTTTGAAAAGATTCAATGTGATTCTGCCCCAGTCATGAGAAGATAGATTAACATTACCACCACCATGATGCTATGTCCTAGGAGACAGCCTGCCGTTATGATTGAGGTAAAGCTAATAGTTTATGGGTAGAATAATAAACAAAAGATTATCGTGGATCATGCTTGATCATGATCGTTGTTTGTAGACGATTCGAAATGTTTAATAATGAAGAGACGATACAGCATCCTGCCTCCCTCCTCCCCTCCCTCCCTCCCTCCCTCGCCCTTCCCTTTCCCTCTCCATCTCTGTCTCATGATTAAGGGTCTCATTATGTATCTTTGACTAGCCTTAAATTCACTCTGTACCAAGACTCTCTAACTTTCCATCCCCCTGCCTCTGTCTTCTTAGTTCAGGGACTATAGGCATGTACCAGCACACACTACATAAAGCAACATCTTTTTAATGAGATTATTTTTTCATTATTTTTCATTATGAACATATTTATGGGATACAGTGTGATAACTCATTATATGCATAGGCTGCATAATACATCAATAACTAAAATGCAAACCTCCTCAAACAGTGATCTTTTGTGTGTGTGTGTGTGTGTGTGTGTGTGTGTGTGTGATAGAACTCACACTGTGATTTATGATGTTCTACCGACTTCCAGATCTGCAACTTAATTGCAGGAAAGAAACAAGCCTGACCTTTTGTTGTTTATCTTGTCTGACTCTGCCTGGGCCCCTCTGCAAAACCTCTCACAACCAGGAAGAAGGCAGCTCAGCCGTTGCCAAGGAAACCACAGCTGGCCCCTTCAGTGCTGCTATGGAAACCCCAGAGGCCAGGGAGGGGAGGGATTGCAGAAGCTAGAGGCTTAGGGGCTTGAATATACAGAGAGGCTACAGGTGAACTTGCCTTGCTTTGAAAAAGCTCCAACACAGAAGCAATAAAATAAAAGTTGTAGTAATAGTAATAATAATAATAATAATAATAATAATAATAATAATAATAATAATAAATTTGCAGCCTCTGTTCCCATCTTCCATCCATATCATGGAGGTTTCTGGTTTGCAGAGCAGAAATCAGGGGCACTGCAGTTTTGATTCTGACATAGTGCATTAACCCACTCCTCCCGGCTTTGTGAATTTTAATGAGTGAAACTCAAAACCTGACACCAACGAATAAAGGAAATAATTCCAGCTACTTGCGCATGTGTGAAAATTCACAGAATGGCTTAGTAAAGAACACTACAGGTTTATACGTGTGTGTCCCCCAAATTCGCAGGTTAAAGCATGCTCAAGTGGTCTCTCTGTATAGCCCTGGCTGTCCTGGAACTCACTCTGTAGACCAGGGTGGCCTCAAACCCAGAGATCTGCCTGCCTTTGCCTCAGAGTGCCGGGATTAAAGGCGTGTGCCACCCTTGCCTGGCTACCAGCTATGTGCTGTTGATAGTTCATCTTTGCCCATCCGCTAAGGCAGACAATGTAGTGTGTATAATCAGGTTTTGTGCCCTGTTCTGAGTCACAGATAAGATGAGGCCTCACTCACTCACCGTCTCAGTGAACACTACCTCCTACCTGATGCTGATTTTCCCACTTAGTTGTTAAACCTTTTGTTATTGACTCCCAACGTCATTCATCTGTTAGTCTTAGAAGCTCAGTTCTTTGATTATCACCCTTCTGTTCAAGTATTTTAAAAGTTATGTCTTTCTCTATGTGTGTAGACTTTTTTTTGGATGTGTGAATATTCCATTGTGAGTCGGGAGGTGCTTAAGAGTCCTACTTGCAGCCGGGAGGTGGTGGCACACGCCTTTAATCCCAGCACTCGGGAGGCAGAGGCCAGCCTGGTCTACAGAGTGAGTTCTAGGACAGCCAGGGCTACACAGAGAAACCCTGTCTCGAAAAAAAAAAAAAAAAAAAAAAGAGTCCTACTTGTTTGTCCAGGAGCCACTGGGAGTTGACTGCTGGTAGGAAAGGAAGAGTTAGGGTTTTTTTTAGGGGGTTGGTCCATGGAAGGTTAACTGTGCTCCAGGGCATGCCTCCCACCCATATATCAGCCACACTAATTGGACTCGGAGGCTTATCTTTAAAAAAAATAAATAAATAAACTTGAGGATGTGGGATGTATGGGGGAATTGAAGCAGAGAGATGCTCTGGTTAGTTTTATGTTAATTGACACAAGCTAAAGTCGTTTGAGAAGAAAGACCCTCAGTTGAGAAAATGCCTCCGTAAGATTGGGCTGCAGGCAGGCAAGTCCATAGGGTGGGGTTTTTTGGGAGGGGGGTTGTTTGTTTGTTTTTGTTTGTTTTAAATTAGTGATTGATGGGGGAGGCCCAACGAGTTGTGTGTGGGTAGGACAGCCATGGGCTGGTGGTCCTCGGTTCTGAAAAAAAAAAGCAGGCTGAGCCAGTCAGTAAGCAGCACCACTCCATGGCTTCCGTATCAGCTCCTGCCTCCATGTTCCTGCCCTGTTTGAGCTCTTGCCTTGGCTTCCTTCAATGGACAGTCTGTAGTTTGGAATAGGTATATATATATATATATATATATATATATATATATATATATATATGCCAAATAAACCCTTTCCTTCTCAAGTTGCTTTTGGTCATGGTGTTTCATCACAGCAATAGTAATGCTAGGTAAAACAGGAGGTTAGGGGATGGATTTGACTAAAATAAATTGTGCGTATGGAATTCTCAAATAATAAATAAAAATAATTTTAAAGGTTGTGGGGGTCAGTCAGTTGGGAGAATGTGTCCTAGCATGAATGAATTGCTAAGTTCAGTTCCTAGCACTGCATACAATGGGTGTGGTGACAAAAGCTTGCAATCCTAGAATTCAGGACGTAGAAACAGGAAGATTCAAGAGTTCAAGGTCATCTTCGTCTATATAGTGAGTTTGAGGTAGCCTGGGCTACGTGAGATCCTTTCAGGAAGGAAAGAAGGAGGGGGGATGGAGGAAGGAAGGAAGAAATATTGGTAAAATACACAGAAGGCAAGAAATAAATAATCTCCAACATATCCTACCCTTAGTCATTGTGTGGGTGGTTTGTCTGAGTCTAGGAACCCCAGTTAACACAAGCCTAATAAACAGGACCAAACCCCACAAGTATCATACACATTCATAGTGATTTTTACCAGAGAGTGAAGTCCAAAGCATGGCGCCTCTACACACTTTAGACAAAGAGCAATATGTCTGAGAAGGAATGACAAGACAGATGGGTCTCTGACTGGGGGAGTAAACTCCAGGCTGTCGCTAGGAGATATATGGGGCCGTCAGGCTGGGGGGAGATTAGGGCTACTTTAGGTGTTTGCACAGGTTCAGGGCAGCCCAGTTACCAGCCTGTGGTCATCAAGGCTCTGTGTTAGCCTTGGTGTGTGAAGGATGGCCCTTCATAAAGAATCAACTGTTGCTGAGTGTGGGAGAATGCCAAATGGCTCTATATGATATTTAATCCCACTCTCTATATTCATGTTCAAAAATTTTACACACATATCCTCAAGAGATTTCAGCCTGAGATAGTCAGCACACAAGTATCCGTGTGTGTGTGTGTGTGTGTGTGTGTGTGTGTGTGTGTGTGTGTGTGTGGTGAGCAGGGGGGTCACGCACATATGGAGGTCAGAAGTCTTGCCCTGTTGTCTGCCTGATTCCTTTGAGAGACAGCATTTCACTGAACCTGGAGCCAGAATGGCAGCCAGCAAGCACAGTAATTCTCCTGTTTCATATACAGAAACACACAGATACTCAGACACATGTGCATATATCCAAAGATAAAATATACTAATATGTATTAATTATACAAAGTAAATGGTTCCATTATGATATTCACACATATCACATCTTTGGTTATATTTGGCAGAGAGGCAGAGAGGCAGAGAGGCAGAGAGGCAGAGAGGCAGAGAGGCAGAGGCAGAGAGGCAGAGAGGCAGGGAGGCAGGGAGGCAGGGAGGCAGGGAGGCAGGGAGGCAGGGAGGCAGGGAGG
>NC_034608.1:3692198-3749310 GCF_900095145.1 Mus pahari | reverse complement strand
GGGCAGAGGGGCAGAGGGGCAGAGGGACAGAGGGGCAGAGGGGCAGAGGGGCAGAGGGGCAGAGAGGCAGAGGCAGAGGCAGAGGCAGAGACAGAGACAGAGACAGAGACAGAGACAGAGACAGAGGCAGAGGCAGGTGGATTTTTGTGGGTTCAAGACCAATCAAGCCTACATAGTGAGATCCTGACTCAAAACAAACCAACGGACAAAACCACACCACCACCACAACAACAACAAAGAGAGAAAAGAAAAGAAAAGAAGAAAAGGAAAGAAAAGAAAAAGAGAAGAGAAGAGAAACAAAGAAAGACACTTTAATACAAACTGTAGCAACCAAAATGGCATGGTACTGGCCCCAAACAGACATGTAGATGAACAGAATAGAAATAGAAGACTCAGGAATAAATCCACACAGAAATAGCCACATGACTTTCTTTGGGCAAATATGTCCCAAAACATACTTTGGAGAAAAGACAGCATCCTCTACAAATGTTGCTGGGGAAATTGGGTAGCTGCCGTAGCTGAATGGAGTTTCATTTGTATCTCTCACCCTGTACAAAACCCGGTTTCACAAATCATCAAAGATCTTAGTGTAAGACCCACAAGCCTAATGTTTTGTGGGTTGTTTGTTTGTTTTGTCACACCACATACCCTGTATTTCATTCCTTTTCTATATCTCTGGTATTCTTTTCCACCTCTTATTCTCCTCTTAGCTTCCACATAGGAGAAAAACAAAACAAAAAACAAAACAAAACCGTACAGTATTTCTGAGTTTGGCTTATTTCATTTACGGCAATGGCTTCTGGTTCCATTCACTTTGCTGCAAATGGCATAATTGTATTCCTTCTATGGCTGAGTAAAACTCCATGTGTATATACTGTATTTTCTTTATTCCTCTGCTGATAGGCACCTAGGGTGATTCCATTCCCTGTTGTTGTGAACAGTGCTGCTGTAAACACAAGTGTGCTTGTGCTTCTGTGGTCATCTCACTTTGATGAGTTTTCTCCTCCTCCTCCTCCTCCTTCCTTCTCCTCCTCCTCCTCCTCCTCCTCCTCCTCCTCCTCCTCCCTCCTCCCTCCTCCCTCCTTCCTTCTCCTCCTCCTCTTCCTGTTCTAGTCTTCTTCCTCTTCCTCCTCTTCTTCCTCCCCTTCCTCCACTTCCTCTTCTTATGAGGAGGCTTTTACAGGCTTGACAGGAATCTCCTTTACCCATCACAGCATCTCACCAGCTCTCTGCTTTAATCCTACAGTTACGTCTTACTATGGCTTCTTGCAACCTGTTCCTGAGTCCTATGCATGACTGAAAGAACATTTACACAGAGTCTCCACTAAGCTGTATATTTTTTTTTAAAAAATTATGTGTCTGTTCACATTACTGTGTGAGTATATGTGCAGGTGCCTACGGAGCCAAAAGTCTGTCGGATCCCCTGGAATGGGAATTACAAGCAGTTATCAGCTTCTTGATGTAGGTACTGGAAACTGAACTCAGGTTCTCTGGCAGAAGAGCAACCATGCAGCCATCTCGCTTGCCTTTGAGTTTATTTTGTAAATTATCACTTTTTATTTATTTATTTATCATGTGCGTCCTTACCCATAGCAGCATCTCACCGGCTCCTTGCTTTGATCCTATATTAAGGTCATACTATGGCTTCTTGTGAGCTGTTCCTGAGTCCAACCAAGAGCATTTACAAAGAGTCTCTGCTGAGCTACAACAGGACGCCCCACGGGCTCCTCGCCATGGAAAAATCATGCTCCCTGGGCTCCACGCTCTAAACCCTGCCAGGGGAACAGGGCCCAGACTTCCAGTGAAAGGGCAGTTAACGTGGGAGGGAAGTTTCTCCTGGAATCTCACAGCTCCTTGGACAAAGCTCTAGGACTGTCCCAAGGGCCAGAGGAACTGACATGTTCTGGAATTTTCTCTTGTTAATGGGTTGAGGGGTAGAGTGGAGTCCAAGCTGTCACCTCAATGAGGCAGGGAAAGAATGTCTCAGAAACCACGATTCCTGGCCTATGTTCTGGAGACACTGACAACCAGAAGCCGTCTCAACGGCGCCCACCTGTTTTGTCAATTCTGTCTCTGACCCAGCTTTAAAGGAGTTTCAATTTTCCTATGGTTATAAATCTTGTCATTGATTTTCTATGGATATTAGAAATGTACCCAATTGTAATTGAGTGACCTTATTGGGCACCCCAGAACTCATTCACCAAATTCTGTGCTATGGATATTAAATTTAAAAAAATGGCTAATTTAAATAAGTGATGTATATGTATAATAATAATGAAAATATGATTAATATTTGTAACTTAAATTTTATTACATATTTATTCTCTGTCTCTCTGTCTCTCTCTCTCTCTCTCTCTCTCTCTCTTTGTGTGTGTGTGTGTGTGTGTGTGTGTGTGTGTGTGTGTGTTTGGAGGGGTAAGTGTATGTGTAAATGTACTCACAGAAATATATGGGATATGCTCTCCTTCATTCTTTGCTTTGCTCAGTCCCATCTCTCCTTTGTTTCCCTTTCTTCCTTCCTCCTCCCCTCCTCCCTTCCCTCCCTCTCTCCTTTACCTCTCTCTTTCAAAATGTTCAAGCATTAGCTCAGGAAATCCACACTCTCCTTGCTATCTTGAATTCTTCCTTTGTTGAAACTCTATACCTTGAAAATACTAAGAATACTAGTTCACATACTGACATAAAACCCAAATGAGGACTAGGGAGATGGACGAGCAGGGATACTGCAGACCACAGGCTCATGAGGATCTGAGTTCAGATCCCCAGCATCCTTAGAAAAAGTCGGGCATGTCAATGTGAGTGTCTATAACTCCAGGGCTGAGGGTAGAGGCTGGCCATTCATCTAACAAAAAGGGTAAGTTAGCTCTAGACTAGTGAGAGAGGTACCTCAGTAAATAAGGTACAGGGTCTAGGTAGACGACTCAGTAGTTGAAATCTTGCTACATAAGCTTGGGGAGCAGAGCTCAGACCCCCCCTGGAACCCACTTAAATGTTAGCTGATTGAGGTGGCCCACTCGTAATTTCTAGCCTCTGAAGGTAGAGACATGATACCCAGAGTGACCTGTCTAGCAAGACTAGCCAATGGGCGAGTTCTGGGTTTGATTGACAGAACCTGCCTCAATGAATAAGATAGAAGATTGATGAAAGATGATTCCAGACATCTGCCACTATGTGCTGCACCCTCACATATGCATGGGTGGCCACACACACACACACACACACACACACACATGAAAACATGCAGATGCATGGACACTACACACACATGAAAATGAGACAAGAATAAGGTAGGAAGCTAGGCCAGTGCAGCCATTCTTCAAATGTTTTTGTGAGAAACCCGTGTCTGTCTTCTACACCAACGAATAAAGAGTACCAAAATGCTGGATTCTGGAATCCAGGAGACAGAAGGACACAGAAAGTGGAGGAGACCAAGAACTAAGGCTTTAGATGGCTAGGCAGTCAGAATGAGAGCAGAAGAGGCATCTGGAGATATTCGGAGTTTCTCTTTCAGGGAACTGAGTGGTGGGACTTTCTCCATTTGTAAAAGACACATTTAAATATACAGTCAGTCCACCATTAAATATACAGTCAGTTCTCTTTCACAAACTAACCGAAGAGTGGGTTGGACATATTTGAAAAACAATCTGTACACAACATGTATGATTTCCTCCTTGTCACTATCTCCCAAGCAAGATGGAGTACTTTATTATTATGCATCATTAATGCTACATTATCTATGGTAAGTGATGCAGATGTGACTTCTAGGAGGCAAGAGGAGTATCCCGGGTACATGAAAATAATGGACCATCCCTCCTATTTTACCTTCAGAGTATCTTTTATTTATTCTCTGATAATTTTATATAAGTATACAACCATTTCAATCATATCCACCCCAAATGTCCCCTCCCTGTCCTCTATCCTCTATATTCTTTTCACTTTATTCTTCTGCTTTCACTTGTAGGGTGCGTGCCTGTGGATGCAGGCACTCGCGCAAATGCCAGAGTGGGATATTGCATGTCCAGTTCTATCACCCTTTGCATCCTTTCCTTAAAGACAAGGTCTTTCACTCAACTTGGGGCTAGTCTGGCAGCCACCAAGCCCCTATCATTTTCTCAACTCTCCTTGGTAGGACACTGGGCTTACAGGTGCTCATGACCACACCCAACATTTCCTGTGGGTGCTTGGATTTGAACTCAGGTCCTCATACTTGCACAGCAAGTGTTCTCACCCACTGAGTCATCTCCCCAAGCCCCTACATTGTTGTGCAAGAAGACTTTCCTTCATTGTCTTGGAACTGGACTCTGTAGGTATCAAGGGAAGACTGTGTCTATTGAGTCTCCTGTGAAGGGTTTAAAAAAATAAATAAATAAAAGCCAGCTTTCTTCTGGGATGAAAGGACAGTGTTTTTAACATTCACTATACTACACTAACCTGGCTCTATGCTTTAGGAAGTATGGGGAAGGGTATGGAATTTCTAGGTAGAAAGAAATAAAGAGTGTTAAGACTTTATCAAGATTTTTTGTGGGGAGGGATTGGTTAGTTGTTTTTTATTTGTTCTTGTTCTTTTGTTTTGTTTTGTTTTGTTTTTTGAGATAGGGTTTTTCTGTGTTGGCCTGGCTGTCCTTGGATCTCTGTAGACCAGGCTGGCCTCAAACTTTCAATGATACTCCTGCCTCTGCCTCCTGAGTGCTAGGATTAAAGGAGTGCATCATCACTACCTGGCAAGTGTAATGATTTTTATTCTGCATTCAGTCTAGAGGTAATCACTGTTTTTGTTTAGCTATACATTTTCTCAGTCCTTTAAATACACATACACATGTATAGGATATGCATGAAATTGGGATTATATTTGAGATCAGAGGTGCAAATACAATGCTGGTCAGTGGGCCTGGGATAGCTTTTTATATTTCATGGAAGAAAAGGGAGGAAGAGGAGGAGAGAGGGAAGGGAGAGGAAGAAAATGAGGAGGATCATCTATGTCGCCTATCATTCATAAGTCAGTTGTAAGTCAAGTATCCCCCAAGCAGATTAGCTAAACTCAAAGAGGGGATTGCAGGGAATCAAATGTATAGCCTTTCACCACCAAATCATTGCGACTGGCATCCGGGCAACATCTTGGGGGATGAGTCATTAGCCTGTAGGATCTTATGCTCTCTCCTCAAATTCAGTGTCAGAACTGAGCTCAGCTGTAGGGCGTGGCATGTGGGACAGCTCCCTACATCCTACATCTCTCGTCAGGAATGTTAGCATCAAGTGTGATGTGAGAAGAGAGGGCAGTAAAATGTGCTCCAACATCATGTCAGGTAGTAAGTAATGAAGCCTCTGAAGGAAGAAGGGAAGGAAAGGGGAATTCCCTGGCATCCAGGCGGGGTTGGGTGGAGGGGGCACTGCTCTTGTAGATGAAATGCAGGTCTCACAGCTGGAGAAAGGACAGCAGATGGAGTTCTTAAGTTGTGTTGAATATGTACACACTTCTTAGTGCTTGCCGTGTTCTCCAAATGGCACAGTGCCCTAATTAATCGCTCAGCATTCACACGGCACACTGAGGCCTGGGGAACTGCCAAGGTCCTGGAGTAGATGCAGTACAATTTGTCTACAGGGAGAAACAAGGATAAATGGGGAAGGGCCCATTGGCTGCAGGGAGGGAGGGAGGAAAGGAGGGAGAGACAGAGGGACAGAGAGACAGAGAGGCAAAGAGACAGAGAGAGGGGGAGGGAGAGAGAGATGTCTTATGGTAGAGAGAATCAGAAGGCACCATGGGAAGTGAGTGGGATGTGAACAGGCAATTACCTTCACTTGGTTTAGATGCATTTCAAGATCCACCCAGCCATAGTGTAGATCTTATGGAGGAAGGCATGGTAAGTTTAGAACATAATGTACCCTACTTCTCTGTGCACATTTTACTTTTTCCCTTTCTTTCTTAAATCTTTTTTTTTTTATTTTTGAGAATTATATACATTTATATAAAGAAGTATGAGATATACTTCTGTTTCCCTCCTTCAAATATTCCTGTCAACAAAGACCCGTACCAACTTCACATTTGTTTTGTTTTAATAACCTACTATTTGAGTGAACGTGTGGATATGGAAACATCTCATAGAGCATGGCAACCCCACCAGTGATCACGTCCTCCAAAAGCCCCAGCAGCTACCATATGCCAATAGCTCCTCAGTACAGAACGGGGGCCAGGAAAGCATCTCTTCCATCGGTGCCAGGGTGTTGGCCGACTCGATCTCACACGAGTTCTGTATAGGTAACCACAGTGGCTGTGAGTTCATTAGTGCAATAGTTGTGTCAGGTCCAGATGACAGCATTTCACAACTCTCGGCTCCATCCTCCAGCTCTTACAGTTCTTTCTGTTAACTTAGAGGTGGTGGCCCATGCTGGTAGTCCCAGCTACTCGGGAGGCTGAGACAGGATGATTGCTTGAGTCCAGGGGTTCTAAGCTGTAGTGCACTATGTTGATCGGGTGCCTACACTAAGTTTGTCATCAATATGGTGATCTCCTGAGACTGGGGGACTACCAGGTTGCCTAAGAACGGGTGAAGCCACCTAGGTTGGAAACAGAGCAAGTCAAAAGTCCCTTGCTGATCAGTAGTGGAATCTCCTGCAAGCTAACATTGTTTGCCTCCTCTTCTTCCACATTCCCCAAGCCTTGTTGGAGGAGAGGCAATTGATATAGATGCCCTGATTAGGGCTGAGCTTACTCTCAGTGTTGACTGCTGCCCACTGCCCAAAGAAACTTCTCTGACCAAGGTTGAGAGCTGCTCTGGTCTATGGGCATAAATGTAAAATTCAGAAAGCAACTTAACGCACACCAAAATAATAACAGTAACTAGTCTGGTCCTCCCATTCTGTGCCATGAGCACTAAGTGATTTCCCTAGGCCTCACCCATCTACTTAACTGGGTTAATAGTCAGATTCCCATCCTCCCTAAGTCTCAGAAATCCACCTCGACAAGGAAAGTCATGGGATTGCTTCAAGATTATAGTGAGTAGACATCACTATTCCTAGCTTTTTTTTTTTTTCATTCAAGATGCTTGTGCCCTACATAGTTGGCAGTTTCAATCCCTTCCCAACTATGGTGGCTGACAATCCTAAACATGAGCTACATATCTCAAACCTACCCTGAGAAATATCTTTTGGCTGGTACAGTGCTTGCCTAGCATAGCAAGGTCATGGGAATAAACTGAGTGTGCTGGCTCACACCTGTAACCCTAGCACCAAGGAGATGGAAATTGGAAGGCACAAGTTTAAGGTCGTTCCAGCTATACAAGTTCAAGGCTAGCCTGGGCTATATGATATCTTATTTCAAAGAAAGTAAATCTACCAGAATGGCTCTCTGTCTTCCTTTTCTTCAATGGATAACCTAACTTCTGCTACCATTTCACTTTTACCTGGATATCTCTTGGCCATACTCCCCAGAGAGTCCTTGATATATAATCACCCTCCACATTTTTTTTTTTAAGTAGGGCTGGAGAGATAGCATAGCTGTTAAGAGGCATTGCTGCCATTTGCAGAAGACTAAAGTTCAGTTCCCAGAATGCACATGGCAACTCATAAAACCCTGTGACGCCAGGTCTATGGAATCTGATGTGCCCTTCTGGCCTCTGAAGGTACCTGTACATATGCATGTACACACACACACACACACACACACACACACACACATACATTAAGGTTATGCAGAAGGACATGCATAGGTTACATTATGTACTCTGTAAGGGATTGAGCATACTTAGATTTGATGTTGGAGGAGACATGCCCAGGGAGATTGTGATTATTCTCTTGGGACTATTCTCTTGATGGTTCTTGGCTGGCCTCTCTCCCTCCCAAAGCCTGTCTTTCAACGCTTGCTTCTTCGGGTCATTAAGGAACAGCACACAGGTATGTAGTTAATCCCACCCTGTGACACAATCTCTGTTAATGTCTACAGTAGTTAATTAATAACACCCAGGAGCAGAAGAGATAGCTCAGTTGGTAAAAAGTACTTTGTCTTGCAAACCTGATGACTTGAGTTCAATCCCTGGACTCGGGTAAACAAACAGATGGGGTAGTGCTTATCTAGAATCTCAGCATTCCTGTGTCGAAAGAGGAGGTTGAGACATCAGAATTGTCTAAGAAACTCTTGGGCAAGCTAGCCTGGAGTATGCATAATCTGCAGAAACAGATGCTTCAGCAGAGGACTGGAGAGAACTGACCCCTGGATTCATTCTTTGGCATTCACATAATGTCTGTGGCACAAGCTCACGTGCCCAGGGTGTCTCTCTCTCTCTCTCTCTCTCTCTCTCTCTCTCTCTCTCTCTCACACACACACACACACACACCCATGTCCCCATGAATTTCAAGACCTCTGAGAACCTAACTTTCTCTACTTTCTAAGTTCCTTCCTGTTCACTCTGTGTCTCAGGCCTCCTCTTGCTATCTAGCTGATTCCCACCTCCCAGTTCTTGCCCATCCTGGTTCCATCTGGACTGCTCTTCCCTTGAGCTTTGTCCCCCTCATCTTTGTTCTTCTCAATATTCATGGCCCCCTATCAGCTCTCTTACCCACCCACTTCCAGCTAAAATAACCCTTCCCATTCACTCCCTCTCTTATTATCCTGTCAACACAAAGACCCAGCTCTCTCTTCAAAGGGAACAAGAGATAGTTTATTCTTGTGCCAAATATGAATGACCATGGCCCTGAAAGACAAGCTTCACCATGAAAGTGGTTACACGTGATTTTATTAGTTACAGAACAAAGGAAGTCATAAATCAATCCATTTACCAAATACCTTAGTGGGGACCACAGGTAGGCAGGTTATGGCAAAGCAGGGAAACCTCTGTTATAAGTTCCAGATGGTATCCGGTGACATTCTCAGGTTTTGGATTGGTAGGAGCTAGTGGCCTGATGAGAACACATTTTAAAGGTTTTGCTTGTCAAAAGGTCAGACATGGCAGGAGGCAGTGAATGGCTAAGATGATTGAAACCAGAAGAAACTAATCTACAGATTTGCCACATTCTAACTCTATACGATCAACTTTCTAATTGGTGCCTCAGCCTTGTTTTGTATACTTTCAACACATGTGTTGTTGCTCTCTTTGGGATCTTTAGTTTACAGCCATTATTGTTATTATTATTCTCAGTCATCATCATCATGCTCATGATCATTATTAATTTCCTTTTGTTTTTATTAATGTGTCGGTATTTTGTATGTGGAGTTCCGGTCATGAGCCAATCATGTGTGTGCTGAGAATTGAAGCCAGGTCCTCGGAAAGAGCATCCGGTGCTGCAATCAACACTCTTCTCTAGATGTGATTGGCTGTTACACCACTTACTTCCCACAATCCCCCCACTAGAATAAGACATCAAGAAGGCAACAATCTTTGATGGCCCGGTTTCTGTAGCTTCCCATCACCACTCTACCTTGGGGCTTTCCCATGGAAAGTCCTCAGTACCCTAAGGTTGAAGAACTAAAGGCCTGTCTCGGGGGTTACAGCTTAGGAGATGGCAATGCTTGTTTCCACCGTGATTCTCTGGCTTTGGGAAGAGCACCAGATACTCTTTGAATCTAGACTGGTATAGATCTTTTTTAAAAAATTATTTTTGAGAGCGTGTATGGGGGGAGGGGTACAGGTGACCTCCAGTTCAGAAGAGAACTTTGGAGCCCTTAGATCTGGAGTTACAAGAGCTTGTGAACTTGCTGATATGGGTGCTGTGATCTAAACGTGGGTGCTCTGTAAGGGTAGAACCTGCTCATAAACACTGAACCATCTCTCCAGCCCTAGATCTTAAAAACTTTTTAAAATTAAGTTTAAATCTTTAAAATTAAGTTTAGTGTGTGTGCATGTGTGTGCGCACATGCACGAGCATGCTTGTAGGCACATGTGCACCGAGTGCTAATTCTTCCTGCTTAGGTTTACTAATATAGTAGTTAAGTATATTATTTAATATTAAACATCAAACCCCTACACGGTTTTAAATTTTATTATTTTTAAATATGTGTGTGTGTGTGTGTGTGTGTGTGTGTGTGTGTGCGCGCGCGCGCGCGCACGCACGCGCGCATGTGCACACACACTGGTGCACATATGGAGGTTGGAGGACGGCTTGTGAAAGTTGATTCTCTCCTTCCACCATGTGAATCTTGGGACTCAAACGCAGGTTGCCAGGCTTAGCAGCAAACTTTCTAACCTTCTGAGCCATCCTGCCGCCCAGGCCTAGATCTTTATGATAAAATCAATCAAAGCTGGGACTAAACTTGCAGGTTCTTCTGTACATTCGTATGTATTTTTTGTGCTTTTTTGCAGTCATACCCAGCCTCCTAACCCACATGCATGTCCACAAAAAAAAAAAAAAAAAAAAAATGTGTCTCCACTAGGATGACGGAGAAGGAGGGGCTACAGATGGGAACCCACACCCCCCCACACCCCCGCCGTCCTGTTTCTCACCTACACACCTATGTGCTTATCCCTCTTGACCCTCCCCCAGCCAGGCTTACTTTATTGGGGTGCAGGGTTTCCCTCCAGAACTAATACCTGGTGCATCAGGGGTTTAGGTAGGCTCCGGCTGTTGGCATGGAAACCATAGCAGCTGTAGCAAATGGAAAGCGGCTGAGAGAAAACAGGAAGAGGCCCAGGGAAGCTGAAAATTTCCAGGCCTTAGATTTATGGAGAGATCAAAATGCCAAGCTGGCACCGAGCAGGGGCTTCCCAAAAGTTTGCTGAGGAAAAGAGGAGATCCCCTTCCCCGACTTCTCATGGCTGTGCTTTGCCGGGGAGCCACATACTCTTGGGCTAATTCATCTGGTGAACTCTGGTAGTTGAAGCTAATCACACCAGCTGAACTTTGAAGCCAGAGAAAGGGTTTTGTAAATTAAATCAAAAGTTACCATATAACCTAGCTGTGACATTTCTGAAAAGACCTGAAAGCAGAGAATCAACAGATATTTACATCCCCAGGTCATGGCAACACTGTTTGAAATATCGACCCAGTGGATGACTGAATAAACAAGCGCTCCATCCACACAATGGAACAGTGTTCAGCCTTACTACAGGCAACTAAGGAATGTGGAGAGTGGGAGAAATAGCCTTCCCCAGGGAGGAACACACTGACTGGTTATTCAATACCGAATAGTCAGCCCTGCAAACATAACACGATAACACTATGCAAACTGAGCAGGTTATATTTACGAATGTACATGTGCGTGCCTATGTGCATGTAATAACACTTAATGAAAACTGAGGCCATGCATTTAAAAGAGATCAAGGAGGGAGGAAAGAGAAGGAGGGAATGATCTAATTATGCTATAATCTCAAAAATAAAAAAAAATTAAAAAAAAAACTTTTTTAAAGGAAGGAAATGTGTGTGTGAGATTGATCAGAGGATAAAGGTACTGGTTGCCAAATTTGAGGGTCTGCGTTCAGTGCCTAGGACCTACATGGCAAATGGAGGGCAGTTACTTCCCAAAAGCTGTTCTTTGCTACATATGCACTCATGCGATAAACAAATAAATTGTCATGACTTTTTTAAACTAGAAAGCTCTGATAGATGCTACACCATGGGTGAACCTTTAAGACACTGTGTCAAGGGAAACGAACCTGTCAGAGAAGGACAAATGCTCTACTTCAGCTTGTGTGAGGTACCTAGAGTGATCAACCCCTTGGATGAATTAGGATGATGGTTGTCCTAGGCTGTGGAACCAGAAGAATGGGAGTTATGACCTAATGATGGCAGAGTCTTGGCTGGTAGAGATAAAAAGCTTTGGCGATAAATTAAGAATATATGGTGGACAGATATAATATTGAACCTTATAACTGTATTGATGACCATGGAGCTGTATACTTACAATGTATGATATAGCAAATTTTAATTTATTGATATTCCTTAATATAAAAATTGAAGGAAAAAGAAACAAAAGATAGCTGTAACTTCAGAGGAAGTTAGGGGAATAAAGAACTTGAAATAGGTTGCAAGAAGAGGCTGCTGGGGATAAAACATCAATTGACCTTTCTGTAACTGGCTCTAATTTTTCTTTCTTGAACTTCAAGAATTAGTTTTTGTTATTGTCTAATATATAAATGTACATAAGTGTATTCCACACGTATGCAGCTGTACTTAGAGGGCAGTGGGAGTTACATGAAGTTGTAAGCCACCTCATGAATTCTGAGAAGCAAATTCTAGTTCTCTGCAAGGTTAGCAAGTGTTCTTAACTGCTGAGCCATCTCTCCATATTTCTGCTTCTTCCTGATTTCAAACTGCTCATCTTACCTGTCCCATGAGCATACCTGGGTTAAGTAGACACATTTTGAGTACCTCCTATTTTGTTTTTATTATAAGTCATGCCACACATCACCTGTGCCCAGAGCAGACCTTGTGTGCAGTTTCTGCCTCTCTCTCTCTCTCTCTCTCTCTCTCTCTCTCTCTCTCTCTCTCTCTCTCTCTCTCTTGGCACAATATAAGGCATTGAATTTCTTGACATTNTCTCTCTCTCTCTCTCTCTCTCTCTCTCTCTCTCTCTCTCTCTCTCTCTCTCTCTGTGTGTGTGTGTGTGTGTGTGTGTGTAGGGGTTCCAGGGATTGAATTTGGTTTACCAGACTTACCACCAAGCACCTTTACCCTCAGAACCATCTTGCTCCCTGCTATGTATGCCTTTTACAATTGGTAATATTGGTTAAATAAAGTCACATTGTACAAATACAGTTTCAAGAAAAGCCCCCTTCCATCCTTTGTTCTATTGTGTCTATTTAATCATGACAAAGCTAGATGGGTATAGATATAGGTATGCTAATATACTATATTATATCTGAATATAAAGTATATAATTTATAATATGTAATAAATAGCACATAATATATAGGTAATATATTGTATATTATATATTATATGTCTGCTAATATACACATACATGTATATTGATGAAATGAATGAACATTGCAGTAGACATCCTTAACTTCCCTTCCTTGCTGTCTGTGCAGGAGTTCATCCAGGTCATAAATCTGCAACTGGGATGTCTGGGTGATGGGGCCACACCAGACTCTTTCCCGGATGACTGAGACTCCATCTCCATAGGCTCTGTACTTTCATT
The DNA here is from genome assembly GCF_900095145.1 of Mus pahari. Taxonomy (NCBI): domain Eukaryota; kingdom Metazoa; phylum Chordata; class Mammalia; order Rodentia; family Muridae; genus Mus; species Mus pahari. The sequence goes on along the minus strand of NC_034608.1, from coordinate 3,736,244 downwards.
CTTCTTCACTCAGAACGACAGAGGAAACAACTGAACCCACAGCAGACACGGTGCCTAATGCACAGCAGGTGTTCTGTAGATTGATGTGAGCGAACAAATGAGTTAGTACCTGAGTTATGTTTGCCCGACCTGGGTGCATCTGTAAATTTTTAACCTAGTTCTTATTTAGCAAGCACCGTAGCATGAGATCACCTCAATAACAGTTGTCTCTTCACCCTCTAAGGACTTTATGTCTTTGGACTGCAAAATCATGCAGGAATAGTGTTCTCATTTAAAACTTTTTTCTGTTTTACATTTACTCATATATATTTGTGCATGTGTGTGCATGTACTGTAATATGTCTGTAGAGGTCAGAGAAGAAGAGAAGGAGGAGAAGGAAGAGGACGAAGAGGAAGAAGAGAGATACAGAGTGAGACGGAGAGACAAAGAGGGCGGAAGGGTTGATTTTCATATTAAGGAATTGGCTCATGGGATTATGGGGACCAGTGAGCCTGAAGGGTAAGCTAGCAGGGTTGAATTCAGGTAGGATTTCTGTTTAACTCCACCACAGAAGGTGACTCTTACTTCAAGCCAACTGTTTTATAGATGTTAATGCCGTTTACAGAACGTTCACAGTGACTAGCTTAGCATTTGATCAAACAAGGCCACACAATTTAGCCAAAAGCATACATAAATTTAACTATTATTATGTTTTTAGATACGCCTATTGGTCTATGTCCTAGATTAACTGGAAATTCAAAAGAGAGGTCAAAAACAATTAGACATAGATTTCCTTATGCCATCACTCTCTCTATATACGCAATTGTGTGCGCATGCATGGTATATATGTATAAGTGTAAATGAGTGTACATATGCCTATAGATGTTCATGGATGTATGTGTGAGTGTGTTGTGAGTGTGAGTGTGTGCACAAATGTGTATGAGAGTGTGTGTGAGTGTATGATTGGTGTGTGAGTGTGTGTGAGAGAGTGTGAATGTATGTGTGTAAGCATGAATGTCTATGCTTGCACCCTTTCTATCTATGTATCTATGTATCTATCTAACTATGTATCTATCTATCTATCTATCTTTGAGACTGTTTCCCAATAATCATGAAGTTCATTGATTCAGCTAGACTGTCTGGCCAATGAACTTCTCTGTCCTCACTGCCATGCAACTCTGCCAGCATAGGGGTTGCAGCCCCATGAAGATATGTCTATACCTCCATGTGTTGTGTGTATGTGTGTGTGTGGCCACACATGTGGAGGTCAGAGGACAACTTTCAGGAGTTAATTCTCTCAGACCACTAAGGGGGTTACAGGGATTGAATTTGGTTTGCCAGACTTACCACCAAGCACCTTTACCCTCAGAACCATCTTGCTCCCTGCTATGTGTGCTTTTTACAATTGGTAATATTGGTTAAAGTCACATTGTACAAATACAGTTTCAAGAAAAGCCCCCTTCCATCCTTTGTTCTATTGTGTCTATTTAATCATGACAAAGCTAGTGTGTTTTATTATGATATTTAAACATGTGTTTATCATGTGCATGGTTCATATTCACCTATCAACAGTTTATTCCTCTCCCTTCTCTGACTGATTTCATCCCTCCCCTAATGTGTGTGTGTGTGTGTGTGTGTGTGTATTCCATGTATAAGAGAAACTTGCCATATTTATCTTTCTGAATTTAGCATATTTTAAAGTATTTTAAAATTACTTTGGTTTGATTTGGTTTTGGTTTTTTGAGACAGGGTCTCTCTGTATAGCCATGGCTGTCCTAGATCTCTCTCTGTAGACCAGGTTAAGCTTGAACTCAAAGATCCACCAACCACTGCCTCCTGAATGCTGCGATTAAAGCATGTCCCACTTAAAATTACATTTATTTATTTATTTATTTATTTATTTATTTATTTATTTATTTATTGTGTCAGTGAGACACAAATGTCCTGGTGTGCAGGTGATGGAGGTCAGCAGATAACTTGTGTCAGTTCTGTCTTCCCATCATATACATCTCAGGGATGAAATTTGGGTCATTGGACTTGGCAGCAAGTGCCTTTACCTGCTGAGCCATCTTGCTGGCCCTGAGTCTAATGTATTCTCTGTAATATGTCCAGTCCCATTCACTTTCCTGAAATGGCGTAGTTATATCCTTCTTTGTGGTATGAAAAAGCTCCAATGTGAATATATAAAACATATTTTTGATCCCCTGATCTGATGATGGTGTCTGGCTTGAGTCCATAACCTGGCTATTGTAAACAGTACAGTAATAGCACAGGTGAGCACACATCTCTGTCGCGCACGGACATAGGTTCCTTTAGCACTCTCCATTTTAACTCAGTGCCTGCCTCTAAGTGTCTCCAAGAAAGAATCCTGAGGCTGAAACTTCCGGGCCACAGTCAACACCTAAGTCTCAAGCTGAAGAGAGAGCTCAGTCCTAAGGAGCACTAGCTGTTCCTCCAGAAGACCCAGGCTTGATTCCCAGCACCCACAAGCCAGGCCTCCATCTTCTGCACGGCTCTCGATGGCCTTATCTTCCAAGCGCCTACAGAACATCCCACTGAGGTCTCAACACTCAATGGTTCTTCTAGCCCAAAGTTCCAGAGTCCTTCCACTATCCTCCCCCAAACAGTCAAGTGTGTCCCAGCAATACTACCTTGGCACTGATGTTATGCTGGTATCACTTTTTCTTAGGGTTCCCATTGCTACAATGAAACCCCACGACCAAAAAGCAAGTTGGGGAGGAAAGGGTTTATTTGGCTTACACTTCCATCATTGGAGGAACTCAGCACAGGAATTCAAGCTGGGCTGGAACCTGGAGGCAGGATCTGAGACCTTTTTCTGGCTTCCTTGGTCACTGAATACATGTCCACAGACATTCATGCAGACCAAGGCACTTATGCACATAAAATAAAAATAAATATCTTTTAAGTGCATACTACTGTTGCAAAGGACCTACATTTGACTCTCAGAACGTCAGGCAGCTCATAACCATATAGCTGCAGCTCCCAGGGGATCCAATATCTCTGAACTCCAAAGTCATGGACACTTGCGCACACACATACTTGTGCACCCAGACCTACACGTACACACAGTTAAGAGTAAAATTTAAAAAGAAATACTGTTACGTTTCAAGGGCTGAAGATGTAGCTCAGTTGGTGGCGTGCTTGTCAGCATACATACAGTTTTGGGTTCAAGCCTCAGCACCATGTAAATGAGGCCTGGTGGCACATGTGGGTAATCTCAGTGCTTACGCTGTATAGGCAGGCAGATGAGGAAGTTCAAGGTTAGCCTCTGCCACTTACAAGTTTGAGTTCAGCCTGGACCACATGAGACCTTGCCTCAAAACAAAAACAAAACAGGAAGCTATCTGGAAAAAGAAATGGGAATCTGTGGAGATTCTTATAAGCAGGGCAGGTATTTCTTTACATATGCCCTGTCTGAATCCTGTATGAGGGAAAACTCAAAGGCTTGGCATGCGGAGAGACAGAGCCCAGCAAGGAGATGTGTTTGGAAATACAACATGAGATCCCAGCATGGGCGAGGGGCATCGTTGGGGAGAGAGGGGCACAGACTGTCCAAGAGTATTGAGATATGTCTAACAGCACATGATGAAGGCTGAATCAACATGTCTTCCCAGTTGAGCATTAAATGTCTGCTATCTGGGTAAGGAAGATGGGGAGCAGTGGATGTCACACATATGAGCTGCACGTATTCTTGTGGGATCTAGTTAGACTCAGTGAGTCCTAGGAAGGATCTATGTGTAATCTCTTGCAAAACTGTTATTCAAAGATGTCCATGAAGAGTCTAAAACATTTCACACAGACCCGGGCTTTAGTTGCAGGTTGGAACCTTCTCCACACCCACATAGCTGCTCTGATTTTCTTTCTCTCTCTCAGAACAATTACCTGGTCCAGGGAGCTGAAAAGGCTCAGGCTGTTGCTATGGAGACAGAAGCTGGTCCAGGGGAAAGGGAGGGACTACAGAGGAAACCTCTGGACTGGAATTTTCCAGGCTCTGATATATTGGAGAGATTTTGGATGTTAGGAGGTGCAGGGGAGGGAATGGAGGGCTTGGAAAATGTGGTCTTCCAAATGCCAGGAAAATATACTTTTGATGCATAATAAATATTTGTTGAAAGAAGGAGCGGGGATGTAGAGAGCTGGTAGAGTGCTTGCCTAGCATGCAGGGGGCCCTGGGTTTGATCCCACAGTACCACATACACTGAATGTGATCATGCACGTGTGCAATCTTAGCACTCAGGGAGTGGAGGCAGGAGAATAGGAATTTAAGGTCATTAACAGTTACCTAGAAGAACAAGGCTAGCCTGGTCTGTGTTAGACATTATTACAAACAAACTAATGAACAAAGAAATAGCTCCAGTCAACAGATGTCCTGTGAGGTGTTTCTCTCCTTTACAGGACGGATAAATGTTGTCAACCTCTCCTCGACTTTTAGATAGGGTCTCACCGTATATCCAAAGCTGACCTTGAACTCACAATCTTCCTGCCTCAGCCCAAAGAAGGCTATGATGCCAGGCATGGGCCACCACACCTAGCATGCATCACCATTTGACCCAGGTACAGCTGCACCAATCCAGGCCTTTTTGTGGCTTGCTTTGTGACAGAAAATCAAAGCAACAATACAAAGATGGACACACTTAAAGAAATAAGACAATTCCACCCAAAGGTGCCAACAGCTGGGCAGGAGGTTGACTGCCAGAGTCTGTCCCTAGTCAGTACAGCTTGCTCTGTTGATGGCCTGAGAACTATTTCTATGGACATCTACAATTCTTGGTCTTTAGTCTGCAGTATTGTGGTCAACTGTAAATATATGCATGGCTCTCAACCTATAATAGCCTATTTACACTATTTAAAACAAAACAATTTTACGATGTTACACAGAGTAGAAATTGTGGTTCAAACTTTGAATTTTTATCTTTCCTAGGTTCTACACTCTGAGCAAAATAGCTTTGTCATCTTTGTCAGATCAACTGTTCCTATCAGCAACATGTCACAAATGGGCCTATGAACTATCATCTCCTTTCCTCGGAGAAAGATGCTGAGGGGAGTCATTGGACCCTCACTGGACACTCCAGCCACTCCTACCAGATTTTAGTGTGCAATTCTGCCCTAACTACATGTAGCCTCGTTGAATATATATATATATATATATATATATATATATATATATATATATATATATACCTTGGAGAAAATTAGTTAGCTAGGGTCTCTATGTATGTGGTTACAGGGAAGCCATATGATAGGCTGAGTGGAAACTTTCCAGTGTGGCTGCTTTGGGGTTACCCACATTCTGTAGGTGAGCCTGAGAAACTTTGGTGGGATCTTAGTTTAGCTTGACATGTGGCCTCATGAGGAGGGAGTAGATGGAGCTCATATCTCCCCAGGGAAAGAAATCTCCCAACAGCTAGCAATATGCCCAACCATATTTTCCTGTGGTGCTGGGTAGGAGATCAACCCGCAGTTCCTCAGTCATTACAGAAAGCAGTTGGTATTGCACAGCATGGTGTGTTGCTAAGTGATGTATCCAGCGAGTTAGCTGAATCCCTTGTATCTTTGACTTATGATGGGCCTATTTGTATATGTAGTCCCATCAACACCAAGATTTATCCATTGTTTTGTCAATAGATATTAACTGTCCTCCACCCGTTTGGGTATAAGAAACATAGACAGTGCCAAACACATTGGGGGGGGGGATTTAACCCACAGGTCTTGAATGTATAAGTATTGCTATGAGCATTTTTACTTATGAGTTGTCAATAGAAACAGGGGGGTCGAGGGCAAGAAAATAACTGGGGTTTGCTGGCTAGTCAATAGAGCCCAGTTGGTGAGTTTGAGGTCTGGTGAGAGAGCCTGATTCAAAGGCTAAGGTAGACAGATAGATGAGTTAGTGGGTAAAGAGCTTGCCCCACAGATGTGAGGAATGGAGCTTGGATTTCTAACACCCATGTAGCTGCCAGGTGGGTGTGTTAAGCCTGCAATCTCAGCATTGGGGATGAAAAGACAGGGGAATCCCCAAGGCAAGCTGGTTGCCTAGGCTAGCCTAAACAGCAAGCTGTGGGTTCAGAGGAGAGACACTGCCTCAATATCTATAGTAGAGAACTATCGAAGATTCATAGCATCAGCTCCTGGCCTCTGTGGACACATGCACATATGTGTCCACACAAGTGAGAACATGTATGCATGTGGATATACACTACCCACACACATATACAAGCAAAACATAATAAGCTGGCATGTGAAGGGACATCTAATAACAACCGATATTGGCCTCTGACCTTCACACACACACATACACATGCTCAGTACACATTTGCCTATGCTCACACACATGAACGTGTACATGCACATAAATACTTTTAAGTATTTAAATGAAACTATTATATTTCTGTGTGTGTGTGTCCACACCCATACATGGAGGTCAAATGAAAACTTTGGGAAATTTAGTCTATCCTTACACCATGTGGGTCTGAGGGATCAAATTTAGTTCATCGGGCTTGGTGCTCTGAGCGCCTCCCTGGCTCTTTTCCCATTTCTCATCTGTGTGTGAGTGTGCATCTGCATGTGTGTGTGTGTGTGTGTGTGTGTGTGTGTGTCCATGTCTTAAGTATAAACAGAATATTGTCTGCTTTTTATCATGATTTTTAGGAAGGTGCTTTATACCATAGAGATTTTTAGTTTTTAATTCTGGTTTTCTAAGATGGAGTCTTATGTTGTCCAGGGTGGGCTTAAATCTGCTGTGTACCTGAGGCCGGCCCTCAGCTCTCCAATGTTCAGATTCAAGGCATGCTTCCATTATTTTTGCAGTTTTATTTTGCCTGTTCATGCTTTTCTTCTTTTTGTTTTTATTTTTAAATTTTTCTTTCCATACAATATATTTTCCCCATATTCTTTTCCCTTTCAGTTTGAGTTTTGATGGTGTGTGTGTGTGTGTGTGTGTGTGTGTGTGTGTGTGTGTGTGCGTGTATTCACACAAGCTTGTGTTTGAAACAAGGTCTCACTTTGTAGCACTGGCTGGCTTAGAACTCTTCACATGCCAAGGCTGGCTCAAACTATTGGCAATCCTTCTTCTGCTCAGTCTCTTGGGGTGCTAGGATTACAAGCCTGGGCTACAACACCCAGCCCCGTACTTCCCAATTACAGATATTCTCATTCTACTTCCTTGGGGTGAGCAGACAACGCCAGGCTGTGGTGGCTGCAGAAGGGCCTGGGGCCTGACAGAAATAGAAAAGCCAGTGAGATGGCTCAGTGGATTAAGGTACTTGTTTGTCACCCAGCCTGATGGCCCGATCGTCTGGACCGGGTTAGTGGAAGGAGAAAACTGACTCTTGCAAATTGTTCCCTGGCATTGACACAGCATGCTGAGACCACACGCACGCACACTTTCACAGAAATATATAAATAAATAAATCCAAAACTTATCTAATAAAAATGAGTGCAGATGCCTAATAGGCAGTGATTTTTTTTTCAGGAGCAGACAGGAAGCTTCCAGAGGTTACGCCTCAAGCAGGGCTGAGACGGTAAACAAGTTCACACAAGTACAGTCGTCAAGCCCTGACCCGACACAGAGGTTGTGTGGCAACATGTCTGGAAATAGCCAGAAATGGTCCAGCTGGAGAGAATCCGAGTGTGTCCCTACACACGAAGGAGCGAATGCGATGTCCATCAGGAGGAAAGTTCAGCCAAGTAGAGCAAGGCTGAGAACAGAGTGGTAAACAGTCACTGTGCTCTGAGCTCCTGTCTAGAGTAGCTTCCTTCAGGAATCTCTGCGAAAGAGTAGGGCAGGCTCTCAGTACCACCCAGCAGAGTGGCCCACCACTTGGCTTGCCTGGGACTGACGCAGGGTGGAGCACCATCCTGGCTTGCCTGGGAGTGAGGCAGAGTGGAGCACCATCCTGGCTTGCCTGGGAGTGAGGCAGAGTGGAGCACCATCCTGGCTTGCCTGGGAGTGAGGCAGGGTGGCCCATCATTCTGGCTTTCCTGGGACTGAAGCAGGGTGGCTCACCATCTTGGCTTGCTGGGGGCTCCCAGGGGGCCTTGATAAAACTGACAGTATCCTTAGGAAGTTAACAGAATCCATGGGCTTCAACCTCAGGGTATGTAATAAATGCAGTCACAAATGCTGCTTGGTACCTACTAAATCAGATCCTTGCAGACCAAGAACTGCATCAAAGATTGAGAACAGGGGTGGCTAAGATGCCTCAGAGAGTAAGGCATTTGCTTTGTAAGCATGAGAACCAGAGTTCGGATCCCAGACCTCACATAAATGCTGGTTGGGCGTGGTAGCTTGCCTGTAATCCCAGCCCTTAAGATGCAGAGAGTCCCTCGAGGAGGCTGTCTAGCCAGACTACCTACGTGAATCAGTTCCAGTGAGAAATTCAATATATAAGGTGGAAAACAGTGTTAGAATGTGCTCAGTGTCAACCTCTGGTTTTCAGATGTGAGTGCATATGTGTATGTGCACAACCACACATAATGCAGACACAAATACACTTAAATGTGCATGCTACACACATGTCTTGTTTGACACACATTTCATGTGAGTACTATAAAAAAAACAGAGATTGGAACAGGGGGAGAGAGGAGGCCTATGTGAACAAGGCTTATCTGAGGGCATCCTTACTCTAAAGACTTCATCTTTCCATCTGGTATGACCTGGGGCTGCCTTATTCTCTCCTGGGCATATTAGTGGTCTCCTGGGTTCATTAACTCTAGCGTCTATTTAATTAGCATATCCTAATTGTTCACAAGGGTAGACTTTGTTATGGCATTTTCACACACGTACACTGTATTTCAGTAGTTGTCAACCCATTGCTCACCTGTCCTCCTCTCATTCCCACTGATGTCTTTTCTCAACTCTCCTCCCTTCCACTCTCATGTCCACATGTGCGTGTGAGTGCATGCCTGTGTACATGCGTGTGCATGTGTGTGTGTGTGTGTGATACAATGAATTTAACTAGCATTACTTACACACACACACGGGTGAAGGGTTATTTACAGGAACTCAGAAACCTACTAGCAACTACACCACCGAGGAAATTGTCTCTCCCTATCCCCCAAGCAACCATTAGTTTATAGATGCTCAAGGATGTAGGGGCTTCCATCTCTCGAGAGATACTAAATACATGATACTCTTAGGAGAGTGTCATGTCTTTCATATGCAAACTTATGCATAGAGAACTCTCATCCCCAATATCATTTTGGTCGAGCTTTGTCTACCTGACCTAGCACACTCCAGGGCCAGGAACCAAACAAGCACATAAGCACGCACGCATTCGCTTCTTTCTGCTCTTGACTGCAGGTGGGATGCAACTGGCTGTCTCAAGCTCTTGTCACTGTGATGCCTCCACAATGATGAGCTACGATCTGGAATTTTAATCTCTTTCTCCATAAATTGTTTCTTGTCAGGACATTTTTATCCCAGCAACAGAAAGAATGTCGAAAGTGAGAGGTTGAGGAGGAATGCTGTGATGTGTTGTACCGTGAACTCAACATGAACTCACAACTGGCCTTAATCTATACAAGACCTGCATAGGGTAAAGACAGCCAACATCCCAGCATCTGTGAGGTAGAAGGTCTCCAGGATTCACCCCTGACTGTGAGCAACAGGCTGTTCTGTGGGAGGGAGAATCACGCTTTTTTTTTTTTGAAGATGTGACCACAGTTGGTTTCCCGGTGCACTGTCCCACATCATGCATATGTGAACAGCACTAACAGGACTTAGTGGGTTATTTAATAACAAACAAACAAACAAACAAACAAAAGCCTTCATGTTAGGAAGTGTGTGTTTAGGAGACTACCTGGGAAGTTTGAGGGGTATAAATGCGGGGGGAGGAGACATGATCATATTTAATTGGACATGTGTAGAAAATTATCAAAAATAAAGAAACAATTTAAAATATAATTGAGAATTTTTTTTTATTTCTGCCAGCTGGTTACATTGTCCAGATACAGAAATCCTTCAGCACCCAGGTCCCATCATTTCTGTAGCCCCCGAAAAAGTGCTTTGTTTTGTTTGATAAAGGATCTCTCTCATACAACCCAATTTAGCCTAGAACTCACTATGTAACCAAGGATAACCTTGAATTCCTGATCCTCCTTCTGAGTGCTAGGATTACAGGAGCGTACCATTGTACCATACCTAACAAAAGCTCCAAGCAATAACATAAAAATGTTCTTATGGGTGAAAATACAAGAATAATCAATTAAGAATTTATGTCTGGTGTCACTTTTTAAATTAAAAAAAAAAATGCTCATTTGCATGTTCCTTAAAAGTGGCCATGTGGAAATTCAACAACAAATAAACAGGGATTAAGGCTGAATCTCCTGACAAGGAGTAAAATTTACTACTCCAAGCAAATCATGGGACCCTTTCATCCCCTTTGACCTCGTAATTTGACTTCCAGAAGTTCTTTCTAGGGAATTAATGAGGCGCACAGAGACAGAGCTGAACAGAGGTTGGGCGTTCCATTTTCCACTGGATCAGTGAAATGTCAGAAGAACATTTTTCCTTCCCAGAGCCAAGCCAAGGCTCCATCATCTTCTTAGGAGGTCTCTACTGCTACACAACCCACCATTTCACACCCTTCACTTTCTTCAGGGGAAAAAAAAAAAGCTGCTGACCGAATTCCTTACAGAGAAACTGCAAGCATTCCAAGATCGGTCTGCGCTCCACCAGAGGCACAGACCCCTTGTGGGTTGAGTTGTGCCCATCCCTACCCTCTCCATCCCCACTCTCTCCCTACTCCCACCCAAATCACATGTCGATTTTCTGAACTCCCCTGCCTCAGACTATGCCTGTATGCAAAGATCTTGAAGGAGGTAATTAAGGTCAAACGAAGTCATTAGGCTGGGCCCTGACCCAATAGGACTGGTGATTTCATAAGAAAAGAGGAAATTTAGACACAGACTAGCACAGAGGAAAGTCCATGTAAGGACACAGGGAAAGGGCGGCCAGCTCAGGAGAGGGGCCTCAGAGGGGACCAGCCTTGCTTCTGCCTAGTCTCAGGTGTCAACCTCCAGGTCTATAAAAAACACTTTCCATCATTTAAGCTATTGTTTGTGATACCTTGTTATGGTATTCTTAGCTGGCCACTAAATATTAACTATAAGCATGTACATCAGATATGTGTATACATGCACCCACACACATACAAGAGATTTGTCATGGAGCTGGGGGGGTCGCTTAGTTAGCAAAATGATGGATACACAAGCATGAGGACCTGAGCCCACCTCCCCAGCATTCAAGGACAAAAGACCATCTCCCAGTGCCTGTGGTGATAGACTGGACCCTCCAACTGTGAAGCAGTGTGAACCCGTTTTCTTTAAGTTGGTTTTGTCGAGATTATGTTGTTCTTGTGTCATGGTTTGGTTTTTGAAACAAGGTCTCCGTACTAGCCTTGCTGGTCTGGAACTTGCTATGAAGCTGGCCTCGAGCTCACAAACATCTGCTTGCTTCTGCCTCTTAAGTGCTGAGATTCAAGGTATGTGCCACCACGCCCTGCTTGCCTCGGAGCTTATCAAGTAATTAGAAAAGAAATCAAATCAGAAGGGTTGTAGTGAAAAAGATGAATAGGAGACTGGAGAGGTGGTTCAGGGATTAAAGAGCATATGCTTTTCAGTCACGAGGACTGGAATTTGGTTCCCAGCATCCATGCCAGGCAACTCACAAAATGCCTGTAGCTGTGGCTCCAAAGGGTCCAACGCCCTCTTCTAGGCACTTTAGGCGTCCACGTGGACATGTGCACAAACACCCACACAGATACACATACACAGATAAACACAAATAAATTAAAATCTTTAAAATGTAAGTAAGATTGTAGCTGGGCATAGCATTGTCTCCTCTAAGCATGGTAGATCAGGAGGCTGACTAGAGGTAGACCAGTAGGATCTTTTACATTCAAGGCCGGCCTGAGCTATATAGTGAAGTCCTGTCTCAAAAACCAAAGGCTACAGCTGAAGAGATGGCTCAGTGGCTAAGAATTAGGTTCCCAGTGCTTAATAGTTTTATGGTTTGGGGGGCTGGCAATACAGCTTGCTGTGGTAAAAGTGTGTGCTGCACAAGCCTGATGACCTGAGTTCAAGATGCAGAATCTATGTAATAAAGCTCAATGTGGTAACACACATCTGTAATTCCAGAGAAATAGGAGGTAGAGAGCCAGGAGTCAACACAGTGGCAGAAACAGAAAGAGAGACTGCATGGCGCCATTCTACACTGTCCCTTTGCTCCCCTCTTAGCAAGGGTTACTTTTCTAAAGCTTGGACGAGGCTACACTGTCATTTCTAAAACTATTTTGGCACTGTCTTCTGGCTTCTCTGTGTATGCTAATGTGACTGAAAGTTTTGTACTGAGTTCTTATAGATGGAGTCAGTGTGAATGTGTGTGTATGTGTGTGTGTGTGTGTGTGTGTGTGTGTATCGTGTATGTGTGGATTGGGGGGGGGGTCAATGAAACATGGGGTTTTCTGAAAGAGACTTAACAGGGTAGAAAGAGAGAACTAACTTCCAAAAGTTGTCTTCTGACCTCTGCACATGCCACTTGCACACACACACAGACACACACACACTAATACTAATAATAAATAGAAAAATTTAAAAATATGTTTTTATGGCCTGGAAAAAGAGAGGCACCCAGAACACTGGCTGGGTTGTACTCTTTCCGAGAAAGCCAGTCTCTTCCTGAGCCGGGCGGTGGTATGTATATATTGCTTGGATTTCACTCCACGACTGAGCTCATTAATCAGGGAAAAAAATTCTGAGGTGGGTTGTTGAAGCAAAGTTTTATCTGGCACCTGGACCAGATGTTGACATTGAAACTATTTCTGAAAGACTGAGAGTCTCCTGTCAGAGAGGCTTCGACCACCAAAATTCCTTTTCTATTTATTTAGGTTAGGCTCAAGTCTTCCCCACACTGCCAGATGCCTTCTTGAAGAATCCAAGAGTAACTGTGTCTGGTAGGACGATAATGTGAGCCTATGTATGTTATTTTTAATTTCTTTTTTTTTTGTTTGTTTGTTTGCTTTTCTTTTGAGACAAGGGTCACATGCAACTCAACCTGGCCTTGAACCTGTTGCGTACCTGTATATGAGCTTGAATTGTTGATCTGCCTGCCTCCAAGTCTCAAGTGCTGGATTATAGGCATGCACCACCACACATGGTTTATTCAGGGCTGGAAATCAAACCTTGGATTTCATGAATGCTAACCAAGCACTCCATTGAGTGACCCATATCTCAGCCTTGTTGTGAATTTTCTGCTAGACATCTCTAGTTTCTGTGGACTCTTGCTAACTGCTATTTTAATTTTGTATTAAAAGAAATGGGTGGGATTAATTTTAATAAAGATTTTATTTAAAACAAGGTTTTAAATACATCATCACATCAACATGCAATCAGCATAACACTGTTAATGTCACACTTTACATCTTTACACTTGATAAGTCTAACTGCTGACCGAGAGCTCTTGCTGGGTATATCAGACAATCCGAGTTCAGTCCCTGGAACCCATGCAAAGGTGGAAGGAAGGAACCAGTTCTACAAAGCTGTCCTCTGACCTCTCCATATGTGCCGCTGCACTACATACGCATCAAGCACACATACCCCCAACTGTGCATACGATACACAAATATTCTACTACAGAGCAAGAAAGGGAGAAAGTTGAAGCTGTGGGCTAAAGAAGTGTTTTTACTACACCTGGGAGGAAAGTTGGCAAATACAAAACAGAAAGTTACAAACTTGATTTCATGGAAATTGAAAGTTTTTATATATTAGAAAAACTTTCATATAAATTAAGACATCGATGGCCAACTCACCTCAGGTTGACAGTGGATAAATAGGTATGACAGTCAAACATCTTACATAACTAACACAAGGAATGAGATGGGGAGGCTGGAGAGATGGTTCAGTGGTTAAGAGTGCTCATTGCTCTTGCAGAGGACACTAGTTCAGTTCCCAGCACTCATTTTGGGTGTCTGCAGGAATTTGATTCCTTCTTCTTGCTTCCAAGGGTGCAAGAAAAGCACACAAGTTTAAGGGAAAAGAAAAAGGATGACTGTCTCTTAAAGAGACCCAATCCTAGGTGACAGACACACTGATTGATTGCCCGACCATATGCAAGCATTGAAATGTCACACATAATCTCACAAGTATATACAATCCATAAGTATCTATCAATGATGTAGTTTTACAGACTGGAGAGATATATCCGTGGGAAAAGTGCCTGCCATGGAGCCCAAGGACCAGAGTTCAAGCCATAGAACCCAAAAAGTCAGGCACAGTAATGCATGCTTGTAATCCTATAGCCAGATGGGAGGTAAAGCCAGAGTTGGCAGGAAGCTTGAGCATTGGCTAAGTCTGGAGTACACAGTAGAAACAAGAAGGATCCTACTTCAACAAGGTAGAAGGCAAGAAAGGACTTCCCACATGTGTTCTATGGTCTATACACATGTACTGTGGTACATGCACTTGTACAGAGAAACATTAAAAAGTAGGTTAGATTTCAAGTGTTACACACACACACACACACACACACGAAAGATTATATGAGGCAATACATAATTAGCTTAATTTGTTCATATCATTTAATCTATATCTATTTCAAAAATCATGTTACACCTCAAAAAATATGTATCATGTAATTTGCCAATTTAAAAATGAATGGGGCCAGAGAGGTGGCTCAGTGCTTAAAGATGCTTGTTGTCCAAACCTGATGACCCGTGTTTGATCCCCAGAACCTACATGGTGGAAAAAGACAACTGACTCCCTCAAGCCATTCTCTGACCTTCACACATATGTACATGTACACACAGACACGCACACACACAAACAAATGAATTTAAGACAGCAATTTTAAATCAACAAAAATGCTTGTTGAAGGAAAAAGTTTCCAGAGAGCTGCCTTGCCCTATCCACCATCGACAGACACCAGGAGAACATGACATCTGTCACCAGAGGTTTAGAGTTCTGGCACCTTCAGCTTGGCCTTACAGCCTGTGAGAAATCCATTCCCAGTGTTGACAAGTCACACAGCCTGTGACCTGAGATGGTGACCTGTGCTCCCAGTAGTTCCCACGGGACTTCAGAGGAAAGACTGATGTCATGTTGTGGATACAGATAGCCAATGCTGTGATGGTTTGTTCCGACTGTCAACTTGACACAACCTAGGATCATCTGGGCAGAGAATCTCCAGTCTCCAGGGAGGTTCTCTAGGTCTGGTTGGCCTGTGGGGCACTGAGGAGTCTCTTGTTTATGGTAATGTGAGAGGATTTAAGCTTGGGTGGTATCATTCTCTGGTTGGGATCCTAGACCATGTAAAAGTAGAGAAAGTTAGCTTGGCACCATCATGCACGCATTCAGGCCTCTCTGCTCTTGACTATGGATGTGATGTGAGGAGCTGCTTCAGATTCTCGACGCCTTTGCCTCCTCACAGGATGGATTGTAACCTGGAATTGCGAGTCAATTCTATGTTGCTCTTGTCAGAGTGTCTCATTTCAGCAACAGAAGTGACACTAAGACAACTACTGTGGCCCCCCCCAACACCTCTGCCGTTACCACCGCCAACAGCCACAATTCGTATGACCACTCAGCTTGACTTCCTTGCCCCTCCCACCTTCTAGAAGATTCCTCTTTCCCTTCTCATTCACAGCTGTCAGTTATTCTCTTGAGATCCGTAGGAAAAAAATGAAATCATACAGAAAACAAAATGATCAGTGTTTTCCCCAGATACAGAAAGCAATCTTTTTTACAACAGGAACATTTTATTAAAATTGGAGGCGGTATCCCACCTATATGCCGAGCTGGTCTGTTTTACCAACTGCATGTATTTATTTATTTATTTATTTATTTTTCAGAGCTTGGAAAATTCCATGCTCAGAAGCTTTTCCCTCAAGCCCCCCTCCATCTCTCCTGAGCTGAGGTTTCCATGACAACAGCCTGAGCTTGCATCCATCACCCGCATCAGGTAAAGGAGGAGGACAGAGAGTTCCTAATGTTGAGATGTTCTGATGCAGATGTGGGGAGGGTATCGTGGTTGGCTCAAGCCCACTGTCCCCCTCAACCTGAGTTTATCTGAAGCTCCCTGTTTCAAACTCAGTCTCATTTGGAATACGTCCCTGCATCCTGTTGTCAGTTTCTTATCAGAGGAGAACAACACCCATCAGTTATGAGGGGAGGGTGTTATGTTCTTGGGGCTGGAGAAGGAATTAGGGAACGCAGCACCACAGACACACAGTGTGTACAAGACAGACTCTAATCCAGTGGTTCTCAACCTTCCTCATGTGGTGACACTTTAATACAGTTCCTCATGTTGTGGTGACCCCCACCCATAAAATTATTTTCACTGTTACTTAATAACTGTAACTTTGCTACTGTTATGAATTGTAATGTAAATATTTGGTATCTGGGTATCTGATATGGGACCCCTGTAGGGTCACAACCCACAGGTTGAGAGCCACTGCTCTAAGAGTTTCTGATAAAAAGTCCTTATGGAGCCCAAGAATCGCCATAGTCTGCCTGTCTGTCTGTCTGTCTGTCTGTCTGTCTGTCTCTCTCTCTCTCTCTGTCTATCTATGTATTCATATCTCCCTTTTTGTCTCTCTGTCTCTGTCTCTCTGTTTTGCTATGTAACCTGGCTGGCTGGCCTGGAACTTCCTATGCTGACCAGGCTGACCTTGAACTCACAGAAATCCACCTGCCTCTGCCATCCGAGTGCTGGAATTAAAGGTGTGCACTATTGTGCTCAGCCAAGAACCTGCATTTCTGACAGACTTACACTTTTTGCCTTTATTTCTGACAGTTTCACACTTAGGTAATGTGCTGTGGTCCCGTTCACCCACATTATCCACTCTTAACCTCCTTCTACTTTTGACCCCATCTTTCTTGACGGCGAGTTTTTAGTTTGAGAGGCGGTCACAACCACCATGTGGTCATCACTATGACAGCCATGTTATGTCCACAAAACAGCTCTTCATGGCACACTCCCTTATTCTCTGGCTCTTAGAATTTTTGTAGCTTCTCCTCTACACTATCACTTAGGCTTTGAAGGGGGGGGGTGAGTAGGGGAAGGGAGAAATAGATGCCTCATTTAGGACTAAATACCCAACAGTCTTAGAGTTGCGGCCAGGTCTGAATCTCTGCCTTAATTGTTACTTCCTGCAGACAGAAACATCCTGACCCAGGCTGAGAATTTAAGAAAGAACCAAAGGTTACTGGTATATTTTCCCCTCCCTACACACACACACACACACACACACACACCACTTCACCCCAATACTCATTTACATATGTATATGCTCATGAATATAAACGATTCCTACTCCTAAGGAGCAACAGGTCCCAGAGGTAATTACAGCTGACTTTGCTTACATGATGCCATCAGTACTTTTTGCTATACACGTATGGAGAATCAGAGGTGAGCTGTTTTCTGGGTAGAGAGGAGCTGCCTCTGGGGCCTTCCTTTGGGATTTGGCCATACTATATTTTGAGTCTTGCACATACTGCCTGTAGAAAATGCAAACAACTGCTTCGAATATATATGCATAGATTTATAAGATGGACAGAAAACACAAAGAAATAAAGCTGCAATTCTCATCTCCCTAGCTATGGTTTCAGCTTGGGATGTAATCTGAGTCTGTGAAGCATTGCCCCGAGTCTAACAGTGACTGTGGATAGGAATCTGAAATGTGTGTGCAAGCATGCAATAGCATCCAGTTGGGGATGAGAACATCAGAAAATGAGGCAGCCCGCACTTCACCTCTAGCCACTCACCCCCAGCCCCCAAAGAGAAAATGAATTGAAAAGCTAAGGAAGGCAGCCTTGGAAGGATACAGCTGGTAGTCCTAACTGCTTTTATGGTTTGGAGATACTTGTCTTCCCAACAGAGGCCAATTGAGATACTTCCAAGAAACCCAACCGCTTCCTGCAGGGGAAGAGATGTATGTATTGCTTGGTTTATTGCCGAGAGCCAAGCTAAATGAACCACGGTGAGTCCATGAACTAAGTACAATCTGTTGACGGGGGCCAGGAAACAAAGTTCAAAGACTCCTTTTTTGAAGAGCACAAGTTTCCAATTAGAAACTTGCCCATTCCTGATCAGCCCAGTTGCAATTCAGACCTGGCCTAACCCCTTCCCTAAATGGAATCGGGGGTCTTAATGAAGACTAAAGTTTCTGAGAGCAGAAACAGTGAGCGTTTCTTTCTTTCTTTTTTCTTTCTATTTTTTTTCTTTTTCTTTTTTTTGTCCAAGCACTCTTTTGAGAGTACGTGTGTGATCCATGAGGAGGGAAATGCCGTATTCAAAGCAATCCACAAATTAACGAACATAAAGGGGTATTCACTGTGATTACATAAAACTGAAAAGGTTGGACCCTGAAAAGTTTGAATGAATAGCCTCCTGGGTGAAATTGTCGAATTGGGTAATCTAAAGAATTCTAATCACTTTCCCAAAGAGCCTAAGTGGGTCCAAAAGCTAAACATCATGGTGAATTCTTTGGCTAACCATGTTCTAGTAGATAGCCTCATACCTCTGACTATATGGGCAACACAAACTGGAATCAGTGGGCTAAAAAGAAGGGCAAGAATGTGAGGCTGGCCTGGTCTACAAAGTGAGTTCCAGGACAGCCACAGAGAAATCCTGTCTTGAAAGACAACAACAACAACAAAGACATTTGGGGGGGGGGAGGAGTAAATCTATGAGGAGTTAGAGGGGAGAGAGAGGTGAATATAATCAAAATACATAGTGTGCATGCAAGAAATTCTAAAAAAAAAAACAATTAAAATATGATATTAAAATATTTAATTAAAACTATTGAGTCCTCCAGGAATCTGAAAGAGAATTCATGAAAGAGAAAATGTATGACTTTTGAGAAATAGGAGCAGATTTTCTAACCTACTTGTCTTTTTATGTACATTTCTATTCATAAGGTGTGTGTGTGTGTGTGTGTGTGTGTGTGTGGTGTTCACCCATACATGTGTATGCCACATGTGAAGAACAGAGGAAAGCTTTCATGGAGTTTGTTCTCTCATTCCACATCCACTTGGTTCTGGAGCTTGAGATTCAGGTTATCAAGCTTACATCATAGTGGGTTAAGGCCTTGAGCCATCTCTCCAGACCCTACAATCTACATACAATCCAACAATTGAAGCCCAAGGAAGCTAACCAAGTATCTATGGGTGAATGGTGAGATAGTTGCTTCACGTATCAACTTGGCACAATGTAGAATAGCAGAATAAGAGTCTCAGTGAGGGACTCCCTAGATCAGGTTGGCCTGGTGAGGGTTTTTTTCTGAATGTGGGCAGCACCATTTAGTGAGCCAGGTCCTGGGATGAACGGAAAGGAGACATGGAGCTAAGTACTAGCATTATGCATTGCTTAGAGGCTTCCTGCCCCTGACTGTGGGTGTGATGTGTGTGTGTGTGTGTGTGTGTGTGTGTGTGTGTGTGTGTGTGTGTGNTGTGTGTGTGTGTGTGTGTGTGTGTGTGTGTGTGTGTGTGTGTGTGTGACTAGCTGCTTTCAGTTCCTGCCTCAACTTCCCCACAGTGAGGAAGTGTAACCTGGAATTGTAAGCAAATCCTTTCTCTAAATTGCTTTAGTAAGGGTACTTTAGCATAGGCTCAGAAAGGGAAACCAGAGGGATGAAGACAAATGAAATGCAGTCTATTCATGCATTGGAACAAAAGGGAGTTCTGACACAATGCTAAGCAGGTGAACCCTGGAGACATTACTGCAAAGGGAAAGAAGCCAATCAAGCACACAAAAAGATACATTCTGCATCCTTTCACTTACTGTGGTACCTGGAATTGTTAAATTGGAAAGTAGAATGGTAGTCGTATGGAGAGGGGAAGGAGGTGAGAATACAGAGGAAAGGAAAGTGTTCCATGGGTTGTCTTGGTTTCTTTTCCTTTTTCTGTGATAAAATACTCCAACAAAAGCGACTTAAGAAAGAAAGGGTTTATTGCATCTCATAGTTTGAAGCACGATCAATCATGATGAGCAGGCCAAGATGGCCAAAGCTTGTAGCAGTTGTTCATCCACAGTCCAGGACAGAGAAGAGTGGGCACATGCATGTTTTCTTGTGTGTGGACTGAACTTACTCAGCTCAATTTCTTCTCTTGAATACAATTCCCTGCATAGGGAATGTGCTGTTCACAGTGGCTGGGTCTTTCCATGTTAATTAACTTAATTAAGCAACCCTCCACAAACACAAGCCAACTCAATATCCACAGTCCCTTACTGAGACCCTCTTCCCAGACTTTTAGTTTGTGTCAAGTTGACAATCAAAGCTAGCCAGTACAGTGGCAGAATCTACTTGTCCAGACTTTTACACAAAACAAAACACCCCCAATAACAAACTGTCATTGCCCTACCAGAGGAAAACACAATTGACGAGTTGGCAGAGGTGAAGGGAAGTCAGACCCCTTTGGACGGAGTTTAGCTGGGTAGAGGATAGGCATAATCTTTCTGGGAAGCATTTTAGCAAGGAGCATCCAGGCTTTCACACACTCTTTTAATTGCTCATTCTGTTTCCAGCACAAGGTTAACAAGTAACTCAGGAAAGCTTGCATATCTGCAGGGAGACATTGTAAGACTGTGAATGAGAGTAGACTCTCAGAAGCCATTTCACAGAACACATGTGCAAGCGGAGTATCTGCTGCGTGCTGCAGTGTGACGCAGCATTTTAAAGCCAGGGGAAGGTGGCTCTTTTGAAAAGGGAACACAGAAAGGGGATTGGATGCCTGCATTGAAGAATGTCATTTGTCTCTGTAATATATGTTATATTGATAAATACCATGTGTTGTTTGAGCTCACAGTGAAGCTGGCTCTGGGATTGGGGTTGGCCTCTCCTGTTTCAGACTCAAGCATGTTTGGCTCAAAATGTCTTCCAAGGCCCCTTGTCTGAGGCTGTGCTGGCCCCCACCTTTGTGAAAGGGAGGAAAGAGAACAAAACAGGCAAAAAGTAAAAGCACTGTGTCCTTGAAGGCTGCTAGGAAGGTGACTATTGTTTAATCCTATGATGTAGAAGTGGCTACAATGGAAAAAATAAACCAGAGGTTCAGACATGGGAAGCTCAGTCATAGAGAAAGAGAAAGCTCAATCAGGAAATCAGGAAATGACAGCCTCTGCTTCCCCAGTCAGTTTCTCATAGATGCTCGAAAATGCCTGATTTGATGATGTCATCTCTACCCTTGTTCCCTTTGGAGAATTCCAGCTCACTGCCTCAGTGGAGCCTCCCAGTCCATCTCTATTGGCTCTTCTAAGGGCCCGGCTTGATGGTGTTTTGTTTTGCTCTCTGACTCTCATTAACTAAATACTTATTCTTTAATTTTGGTTTGTCATATATTTAATAAGTTCACTCAGACAAAAAAAAAAAAAGTATTTTGTAGATCACTCTCTGAACTTAACCTAATCCACTACTGAAATTCTTATTTGTAAACTCATTGACTCATATTTAATTAAGTCAATTATTATTGCTGTTGTTAGTTTTTTGGGGGAGAGGGGGCTGTTCAGGGTCCCATTACTCTAAGCTGGCTTAGAAATTGCTCTATAGCCAAGGATGAACCTGAACTCCTGATCCTCCTGCCTCTACTTCCCAGTTGATAGAGTACTTGCCCAGCATCCTCAAAGCCCTGAGTTAAATACCCAGTATCGCCAGGTGTGGTGGGGGCCCACCTGTAATCATGTAATAACAGCATTCAGAAAGTGGGGGCAGGAAGCTCAAAAGTTCAGAATTATCATAGACTGTGTAGTAAATTTTAGGCCAGAACTTTTCTCAAAAAAAAAAAAAAAAGAAAGAAAGAAAGAAAGGAAGAAGGAAAGAAGGAAAGAAAGAGACAGTAAGCAAACAAATATCTAACAAACCCCCAAAATTATACCACCAAAAATCATTCACTTGCACACATTTTAGACTAGTGCAACACAACAGGAAGAACACTTCAACCACAAAATCATGCCATCAGTGCAATCCTTGCAACTAAAAGCAACAGGGGCCAAAGAGATGGCTAAGTAGGTAAGGTTACTTGCTGCCAAACCTTTTGACATGAGTTCAATCCCCAGGGCATATGAGGTAAAAGAGAATCAGCCCCTGTAACTTTTCCTCTGACCTCCACATGTGTATTATGGACAAAAATCCTTCTGCATATACGAAATAAATTAATTTTATTTATTTAAAAATTTTGGTACAAAAAAACTCAGAAAATTAAAAACAGAAACCATACACAGACTTGATCAATATGAAAATTATGACAACCATTTCAAAACCAAGTTTTGTAATAACACCTCAACCTCTAGTGTGTGTGTGCTCTGATGGAGACACATTTCTGTTCAGAGCAGCCAGCATTCAAGTTGCCAGTAGCCATGAGTGGCCAGTGGCTACCATGAAGGCCAGCCTGGGGGAAAGCATTCAGAGTTGTTTTTGAGAGAATGTACATTCACCTTTAGAACCTGGAAAATTCCAGACTCTGCAGCTCTTTCTCCATGGAAACACTGGCTGCAGTTTCCATGGCAACAAGTCCCTGCAATGACTGAGGATGAGGGCTCTTGAGCAACTCAGGGCCAAGTGTCCTGGCTGGGGGATGGGCTCAGCAGTCTCTCTTGTGAACGCACATACCCCTTAATAGTATTTGGGAAAGAAAAAAAAAAAAAGGACTGTTGGATAGGGTAGGGTCATTGCAAAATAAAATAAATATTGGCTTTTAGGAAAGTATTTTTATTACATTATTTACAACATTATTATGTGCTTCTGAATGTGCACTGTGACATATGTGGGGGGGGGGGTCAAAAAACAACCTGTGGAGGTCAGTTCTTGCCCTTTACCATGTGGAACCTGGGATTGAACTCAGGTCATCAGACTCAGAGTCTAGCCTTTTACCCACTGAATCCTCACCTCAGCTCTGAGTCCCTGTTTAGCTACCAGAAACCATGAATCTCCCCTAAACTTCACTGTCACAAGTATTATCTATTTCCCATTGATACATGAACACAAATAAAGAAAATTGACTGGGCCTCTTCCATTTCCATGACTCCATGTAAGGTAGTGGTTCTCAACCTTCCTAATGCTGTGGCCCTTTAATACAGTTCCTCGTGTTGTGGTGACCCCCAACCATAAAGTTCTTTCTGTTGCTACTTCATAGCTGCAATTTTGCTACTGCTTTGAACTGTAATGTAAATATCTGTGTTTTCTGGGAGTCTTAGGCAACCCCTGTGAAAGGATCATTTGACACCCCCCACCCCAGTTGAGAACCACTGATGTAAAGGAACCTGAATTATAGAAACCAACAGGCAGAGGCTGAGTTCTGAGAGTATGGGACAGATGCAAAGTTCATTCAAGAAGCAATCTCGTCTCATTCATTATTTGTTGTACAAATAATGAGAGGGTTCATTGAATGCTTGCCACATACCAAGCATTATGTTAGAGAGAAGGGTTGTGTAAAGTAGCAATAGAAGCCTTTGTCCCTTTAGATATACCTTGTAACAAGAGAGATGGATTGTAAAAGAACACAGACAGTGGTATAGGCATGATGAATCTTGGCACACGTAAACCAACCAAATGACCAGAGTTTAGTGGGTAAAGTTATGTGTTGCCAAGCCTAACTACCTGAGTTCTATCCCCGGGCTCCACGTGGTAGAAGGAGAGAATCCATTCATGAGAGTTGTCTTCTGACCTTCACACATACGTCATGGCATGAACACAACCCACAGATAAATACACATTAAAAAAAATAAGGAAGGGTTAGGGTTAGAGTGAAATGAGAGAGGGTTGTCTCAGATAGTCAGAGAACTTTCTAGGGTGACAGCAGCGGTTTGAATGATGGGAATAGGCATGGCACAGAAAAAGAGCCTTCCAAAGGACAATCCAGCAAGTGCATGTTGTTTGACACTATTCCTGGGTACACACGAGCAAATGTCTGCTCACCCCAGACAAGAAACCATCCGCAGGCCGAATCAGGATACCACCGGTGATAGCTAATTTTGCTTTTGAACTTGACTGCATCTGAGATCCACTAAAACACCAACTGTTGGGCACTCCTGTGAATGACTTCTTTGGTTGGCTTACTTGAAATGGGAACTCACCCTAAATCTGGATGGGTCCTTCTGGTGTCCGTCCAAATGACAAGGACGTGAAAGAAGGGATCTGTGCTTTTTGCCTCCTTGCCCTCACTCTACACAGAGAGTTGTTGTGCCATTCCTTCATCAACAACTCTTGAGATCTCAATATAGACTGAAGATAATCAGCTCTTCAGGAATCCTCTAGGCCAACAATTCTCAACCTGTGGGTCACAACCCTTTTGGGTGTTGAACAACCTTCCCATGGGGTCCCCTAAGACCATCTGGAAACACAGATGCTTACATTTTGATTCATAACAATCACAAAATTAGAGTTATGAAGCAGCAATGGAAATAATTCTATGGGTAAGAGTCACCACAACTTGAGGAGCTGTGTTAAAAGGTGGTAGCATTAGGACGGCTGATGAAGCCCAACATGGTTTGCATCTCACAGAGCTGTATGTATGGATGTATGGGCAGCTGGACAAGTTGGTGAATTTCCTCTCTTCAATAACTCTTACTGTTTATAAAATCTTGGGGAGTTGAAGGTGGTGGAGCTTCAGCATCCTGTAAATTTAGGGACTTCCTGAGACTTGGGAGTTGTTTGCTTCCTTAGTCTTAAGGAGCCTCTCTTGAGAACTTCCTGAGTGTTAATGAGCTTTCCTCTGGGATGGAATGTTTCAATTTGGAGGAAAATGCTATGCCAAAGTGCTCTTGTCCTGAGGTTGGAGCTTGCTTAGACCATTCAAGGGGAGAGAGAAAGTGGTGCTGTAGTCAGGGTGAAGGGAACTACAGAGAAAGAAAAATGGCCTCTCCTTAGTAAGGTGCCATGGTTGAAATGTGTGTCTCCTAATGGTTAATCTTCATTATCAACTTGACTAGATTTGGGATCTCCTAGAAGACCCACCTCTAGATATGTCTCTGGGTATTTGTAGAGAGGTTTAGTTGAGGTTGGAAGACCTATTCTGAATGTGAGAACACCCACCCTATTTGGGCTTAGGTTCTAGACTGAATAAAAGGGAAAAAGAGGGCAAAGTGCCCGCCACACAAGCATCAAGACATGAATTCATATCCCCAGAACCCACTTAAAAAGGAGAGTGTGAAGATTCATGCTTGTAATGCAAGAGCTGAGGAGGTGGGGACAGAAGTATACCTGGGGCTTGCTGGCTTGCCAGCCTTAAACTACCTGGCCAGTTCCAGATCAGTGACAGAGACTCGGTCTCAAAAGAGAAGGTGAGTGTAGCCTCCAGACGGACACCTGAGGTTGTTGCTTGGCCTTCACCAGCATGCCCTCTCCCAACACAAGCGATAATCCTCCCTCCCACCCATTTTGCAAATTCTGTCTGCACACATGCTGTCATTACATCATGAACCGAGAACTGTGGGAATGTGTCCTGAGGTTCAACATACAAGGTAAAAAGCCAGGAGAAGAGCAACAGCGATGACTATGGTTAAAAGAAGGTTGTAGTGATATCTGCATAAGCAAACCTACTTTTGATGCCAGCCGTATGTGATTAGATTTCACTTGATAATAATCATCTGCAATTTTGTGATTGAGTTACTACCACACTACCCCTTAAGTATTATTTTAGAGTGCATCCTTTCCTACATACAGATACACGACTGCTGAAAAGCAGCCCAGCTCTATCTTCCTTGGAGATAGGTCCTCCTATCTCCAATCCCCTGAATATAGTGCAGGGATAATAGGTGTGCATCACCACATCGGGTTTTATGACATGTTGGGACTGAACCCAAGGTTTCATAGATACTAAAGAATCACTTACCAACTGAGCCACAGTCCTGCCTCTCTATCCTCCTCTCCTCTTTTATTAAAACGAGAATAGCTAATCACATCAGAACTTAAATACATCAAGAACAGCTAATAAAGATGATTGCCACCAAACCTGGAGACCTTCATTTAATCGTTTAATCCCTGGGACTTACATGGTGGAAGGAGAGACCTGACTCCATAAAGTTGTTCTACAACTCCCACTATGGCACGCAAATGCCCTCAACATTAAATGAGCCAAGGAGTGGGTAGAGCTTAAAAATAATTCATATACCCCAAAGAACCAAAGTTCAAGAATATTTTTAGCCTCAAATATAGTTCTTCAAAATAAGGGAATAGATGAAAACACCATTGGACAAAACAGATAAGAGTAAGAATTATTAGAATTGAAAAGATAAAGGCATAGGAAATGAAAACAACTACAGAAGACATTTTCTTTTAAACGATAAGAACCAAGATCCATCCAAATAGGAAATTAAAAGCGTGAGAAACATGGAAACCAGAAGAAAAAAGAAAAGCCAAACCCCAGAAAGTCACTGAGGCTTACGGAAGGAAGTCAGCCCTTCCTCGTTTGGATGGACTTGCTGATTTTGATAGGGACTTTGAGCTCTGGTTGGGACCTGCTGAGATTAGCAGAAGTACATTCAGAACTCTGGACAAAAACTAGCTCTTCTCTGGGTTTGTTTTTTTCCACAAGTGTGACTTTCAATAATATTTACAAAGAATACAATACCAGGGTGATGAGCGATGATAAGGAATAGCCTTCTTTGAGAACCACACTAATCTTTATTACATTCTATTTATTTACATTTGTGCATACTTCTCTTTAGGTGCCTTGCCACCACGTGCAAGTCAAAATCTGAAGACAACTTGTGGGAGCCAGTTCTCTTCTTAAACCTTGTGGGTCCTAGGGACCCAACTTCAGTATGGTGTCAGCATTTTTAACTGCTGTGTCCCCAGCCTAATCTTTCCAAACACCAAAGTTTGCATATTACTGGGTATTTTGTTTTGTTTTGTTTTTGTTTTTGTTTTTTTGGCAAATAGTTCTCAACCCCACCAGTTCTCAAATTGGGTAAATATCTTGAGAGCCCTCCAACAACAGAAAGGCCTTGTAGAACACGGACATCTGTATATACCCAGAGGATGCATTATTTAAATAAAAGATTACTGGGCCAGACGAAAGAGATTATTTATTCTTGAAACACACACACACACACACACACACACAGAGAGAGAGAGAGAGAGAGAGAGAGAGAGAGAGAGAGAATGAGAGAGAGAATAGTTTCATAGAGACATTATACTTACCGAAGTAGAATGTCCTGTGAGTATGTTTGACTCAAATGAGTACTTGTAAATAATTCTTTAAGATACTTGGTGAAATATTTACGGAGCAAAGTGATGAATCAAATGATCCAATCCTTGGGCTTAAAGACTGCTTATGTGTTCTTCATCTACACAGAATTTAACAGATTGGGGACTGGAGAGATGTCTTAGCGGTTCAGGGCACTGTCTACTGTCTGATCTTTCCAAGTACCCAGGTTCAGTTCTCAAAACCCATTTGGTGGCTCAGAACTATCTATAACTCCTGGCCTCCAAAGCCATTAGGGATCCGTGTAGTGTGCATACATATAAGCAGGTGAAACACTCATACCCATAAAATAAAACAAATCAATCATTTAACAATTAAAAAAATTATTAGGTGCTTGTCAGTCTTAATTTTTTCATAACCAGAGAACTTAAGGACCTTTTTATAAAAGCTCGTGTTGCTAGCCTGGCTCAGTGGATTTAGGGGGCTTGCCTTCAACTCTGACAATCTGAGTTTGATCCCCAGGGCCCAGATTTCATAAGAAATAAAAAAGGTTGCTACGTGTTGTCCTCTGCCGACCACATGTATACCATAGCATACGTGTGCTATACACACTCATTAATGTATTAATACAATAAAAAATTTAAAAGTTACCAAAAAGCAAAATCATTTATTTGTGACATCATTCAAAAAGTAAGGTGAATCTGGGGTGACTCTATCCCACAGAATCGTCGTCGTGCAGTGCGTGTAGCCCACAGATCACCTATTTGAGGATGAAAAGTCTCAACGGTCCCTGAGCACATTGACAGATGTTCAGACAGTCCCAGTTGACATCCTCGTTCCATTCCTGGTGCACAGCAAAAGCTGCTTCCACCCATCCAAGGGGGCTGACAAACTCTCCATATCGAAACACTTTCATCGGTGGAGTATTTCAATTTTTAAAGGTTGTGGTAAGATGCTCAAAACCTAAAACTTAGCATCTTGAAATCCCACTCCTAGCTGAGGAGTTGTTGGCAATGATAGCTGCTGAAGGTGGGAAATTCAGTTCTCTTCAGGGGTATAGGCAATGAGAACCAGCTTGTCCCGAGGCTCTCCTGTCTGGAATTACAGGTAGGCTACCATGTCCATCCAGTTTTCATGTGGGGTTTGGGGATCCTTACCCTGGTCCTCACACTGGCATAACCAGCTCTTTACCCATGGAGTCATCTCTCCAGCCTTTATAGTCGTAGCCCAAGCTGGCCTCAAACTCGCATTCCTCCTGCTTCTACCTCTGCAGTATGTCCTACCTGTATACATGCACACAAGCAGCTGGACCTCTTAGTGATTATTTTGAAAGTTCATAAGGCTCCATTTGCTGGATGAGGGCAGCTGCAGCAATCTGCAGGAATCTAATGTCTACACTTCAGATTTCTGCTAGTTGCTGAAGAATGAGCTCCTTTGTCACTCAGCTGATTTCTACCCTCTTGCCATAGCCAGGTAGGAGTGACAGTTACTTGGTGGTTTCCTTCTTCCTTTCCTTCCTTCCTTCCTTCCTTCCTTCCTTCCTTTCTTTCTTTCTTTCTTTCTTTCTTTCTTTCTTTCTTTCTTTCTTTCTTTCTTTTTTCTTTCCTTTTTTTCTTTTGGTTGTTGTTTTGGTTTTGGTTGGGTTTTTGTTTCCTTTTCTCCTCCTCCTCCTCCTCTTCTTCTTCTTCTTCTTCTTCTTCTTCTTCTTCTTCTTCTTCTTCTTCCTCCTCCTCCTCCTCTTCCTCCTCTTCTTCCTCTTTCTCTTCCTCCTCTTCTTCCTCTTTCTCTTCCTCCTCCTCCTCCTCTTCCTCCTCTTTCTCTTCTTCCTCTTCCTCCTCCTCTTTCTCCTCCTCCTCCTCTTCCTTCCCCTCTTCCTCTTCCTTTTTGCCTACGTATTTTTACCTATACAATCTGGAATATCCCAATCTTAGATACTTTCTGCCACTGCTTCCTTCTGTGCCCATGCCAGTGTCAGGTCTCGTGAAGATGGATAAGGTCCCTCTGTGCAGCAAGTGTCTGTTCCTGACAAAAGCAGAGGCCAAGTGAGGGATCAAGAGACAACGAGTGAGGGGGTGTCATTACACCCTCCCCACATTTCCCTGTCTCCCTTTTGATTCCATACAAAATTTTCAAGCCCTTCAACAACGACTCACTGGTTGAAAAAAAAAAAAACTCTCTAAAAAAATAAAAAGAAAAAAGAAAAAAAGAAAAAAAATCTCTTTACCCCCATGAAGAAAGTGTAATTTAGACAAGTTCATTCTCCTGCAGGCAGAGGTAGAAATGAGTGAGAAGAATGAATGATTGAGGGTGGGGCCTGGGTGAATAACTAGGATAAGAGATATTCGCTGTCAGCCAGAAGATGGTTTAGCAACCATCTTCATTTGAATCAGGAACCAGTTTTGGAGTCCTCATCCATCCCCCTCACTTTAGTGAGTTTTCCAGGAGTGCTCTACTAGGCTCCATTTAGATCTGATGGGCTCTCTGAGTACCAGTGTTTTCCTGCTAATTCTCATCAGATGAGAAAGGAGTAGGTGTGAAGGTGTGAAGTTCTCGGGTCTCTATTGTCATTGGATAGTCTCCCTCCATGTGGTCCCTTGGTCACTCAATCCTGCATTCGATGCTCTCATCTTTCCCCATCCCCAACCTCTCTCTAGCCTATGTGCGTACTAAAACATCAAGGGCTGGAAGGAAGCTGGGATGGGGATCGATCGTTCAGCAGGCTTGAGGTTTCCCTTGGAAGGAGGAAGAGGTTTGAAGAGGAAGAGTTCTGTGGAGATTACCCCTGAATCTAAACATTTTAAGACTGAGGGAGCTAAGGAAACTTCCAAGGCTCAGGAGTCTTGTGTAACTTACAAGACTCAGAAAGCACAGGAAGTTAGAAGCACCATAAGGCCCTGTCGTATGTTTATGTAAGGCAGGAATGATTGCTGTGAGAGAGAAGACTCTTCAGTGGCACTGCCTGCAAATCATGCAGGGAGCTCCCAGGATGTAGGTTTCATGGGTAACAGCCTGTGTTGTGTGGTCTTTTCAGTGATGCAGCTGCCTAGGTCATCCTTGCTCCTGTAAATTATACCCCAAAAGTCACTGGTTTATCAACATAGACTGGAGAAATATATATATTTTTTTATCTTTAATGCCCTTTAAGGCATGAGTAGATGTTCATATGTGTTTCTTTGATGGGAAAAATCACACAGCCAAGGTAATGAACTTATTCTTAATTGAGACAAATGTGGTGTTGTACAACACATTTATGTGTTCTTTTTGACTGACAGGCATGGAGTCTCCATTCTGTAGGAAAAGTAAAATTCTAAGGTACTACCGTACAACATGGTGGTGATAATCAGTAATGAGTTATGTTAATACTTGAAAAATTGGTGAGCACCTTTAATCCCAACACTCAGAGACAGAGGCTGGTAGCTCTCTGAGATCAAGGCCAGCCTGGTCTACAGAGCGAGTTCCAGGATAGCCAGGGCTACACAGAGAACAAAATAACTCTATCGCAAAAAAAAAAAAAAAAAAAAAAAAAGATGGATACATAATGGATAGGTAAGCCAATCTGTCTGAGAAGACCCTCAAACAAAGAATATACATGATTTGAACATCATGTTGCACACTGTAATTGTGTATAGTTTTCTGGCTATGATAAATTAAAAATAGTCAAAGTTCAGGCTATGTGAGTTTCAAAAATGGGTGTTCCTATGTTTTCTCTTTAGAGGAATTTGGGGTAACAGCTATATTGGACTCTGTGGCATTTCCCTGGAAGCTAGGTCTGCACAGGTTTATAAACTGTTTGACTCTGCAGCCTGGAATGGCTTTTTGTCAAAAGCCACATGGTGTATATTTTAGTTTTGGTGGGCTGTGTGGTTGGAACTCAGTTACTGAACTCTGTCACTGTAGCATGAAAGCAGTGAGGGAGAGTATATTGGGAATGGTCAGAATTGTAGTCCAATAGAGTTTTACTTGTGGACCCCGTTTCTACCTCTTCTCAGGTCAATCTTGTCAATGTTCCCATTGGAAATATTGATCCACAAACAGAAGCTACAGTCTGACCCTCATTCATTCCTTCATGGGCCTCCTCCATCAAACTATCCCTGGTTTATAGCTATCTTCACCTCCCTCCCCTTTCCCACTCATGGTGTGAGGTTTGCATGCATGCGCATGTGTGTGTGTGTGTGTGTGTGTGTGTGTGTGTGTGTGTGTAGGTGCACAGTTTTGTTGCTTCTATGTCAGCACACATACGTGAGTGCACATGTACATTCAGATGTCTGGGATTGATGTCAGCAATCCTCCATTGCTCTGACAACTTTCTCGTCGAGGCAGGGTCTGGCAGGCAAACCCAGAGCTCGCCAACACGGCTCTTCTAGCTAGTCATCTTGCTTCAGGGATCTCTTGCTTGCAGTTCCAAGGCTGGAATTCCATTTATCTGAACTTTAGTCCTCAAGCTTGCATGGCAAGCATTTTAACTACCCAGTCACCCTCTCAGTGCTGTAGTTAGGAGTGTTCAGAGGCTCCGCATTTATCAGGGAACACCCGGCCATGCCATGGCCTTGCTTGGAAAGTTTGAACAGTTTCCCAGTTTTCTTTAGAAGCATCATGTCCCTT
This sequence comes from Mus pahari, assembly GCF_900095145.1. Lineage (NCBI taxonomy): Eukaryota > Metazoa > Chordata > Mammalia > Rodentia > Muridae > Mus > Mus pahari. Next base: position 3,704,513 of record NC_034608.1, on the reverse strand, counting down.
TTTGTTGTTCTTGTTGCCGTTTCCTTGTTTGTTTAGTTTTTGTTTCTGTTTTTTTTGTTGTTGTTGTTGTTTTGATTTTTGTTTTTTGGGGTTTGTTTTTTTTTGTTTGTTTCTTTTGAGACACGTTGTGTAGCTGAAGATGACTCTGGACTTCTGATCCTCCTGCCTCCCAAGTTCAGGCATTACAGGCATGTATCATCACACCTAGTTTATGCGCTGCAGGGGGAGTCACACCCAGGACTTGGTGCACTCAAAGCAAGCCCTCCAACTGATCTACATCCCCAGCCTCGAATTCCAGTGCTTTCAGAGGCTCTGTGAGCAGTTAACACTCCAAGCTTTTACTTATTAGGAGGGACAGTTTGGTCTGAGGTTTGAAGGCTATAGATTCTGCTGGGCAGCCATGTTTGCATAATGGTGTTTACTGTTACACAAGGCAGCTATTGGGGGAGAACACATAGCCCCTTTGAATGCACGCATTTAGAGATTTATAAAGTTGGGTACAGAGGCACAAGAGTGAAAATGTACTTGCTTGTTTGACTTATTATTTCAATGTTTATACAATGTAGTTCAAGCCACACGTTTGCAAGTAGGTTACCGCTCTGTGCCAACACTGAACAGGAAGAGTGTGGCGCATGGGCTGCAAGGGCACTGGGAACAGGCACTCAAGTCATCTCCAGATGAGGACAGTCCACCCTCCCAGAACACCAGAGAAAACCCAGTTATGTCCACAACCGAGGGATATGGTCCACAAACAGACAGCTAGTATGAAATATTTTTATGGTTTTTAGAAGCGGACGTCTGAAGAATAGTGGCCATGTTGTGCTGTTTCTGGGAAAATTGTTTCCCTTCCTGAGTTGGATGTCAACGTATATAGAGCTTGGACGCCAGCCGTGCATTCGTAGGTCATTAATCAGGGAAAATTCCATGGTGGGCAGTTGCTGTGGGGTTTTACTTGGCAACTTGATGAAACTGACATTCTAACAGCTAGTGTTCTGAGACACTTTGCTTTCTGCCCCCCTCCCCCCTCAGAAACAAGCTCCAGTAGAAGCTTCCTTCGCATTCCATCTTGGTCCGGTTCTTGCTTTCAATAACCAACACTCAAGACCCAGACACATCAACCGGGTGTCTGAGCTGGGGACAGAGTGTGTGCAGCACGTAGAGGATTCCTTTTCTGGCTCCTCCACAAGACAAGATAGCTGAGCAATTCTATAATCATTGTAAATGGTTTTTTAAAACGTAACAAAGAAGTCAGCAAGGCTAAAAGAAATCATCTGAGCTACATATGTGGCACAGTTAATAGAGGGCTTATTTAGCCTGCACAAAGCCATCACCAAAGCTTCATTAACTAGATGTGAATGGAAAAAAAAAAAAAAAAGAAAGAAAGAAATAAAAAAGGGAAAGAAGGGACATGACTGCTCCTAGGTATAGTGGAGGAGAAAGTTTATTGTAGATAGTGGGAGCACATAGCCAGAGGCAGGGACATCTGGGAGAGTCCAGAGTGGTCATGATTCTGAACCGTGTGGGGAGGGCAAGGAAGAGAGAAGAGCCAAGGTCAGCGGCCAGGAAGCAAAAGGTGCAAAAGAGAGAAGTGGGCAATCAGAAGGGAAGGGTCTCCAGGGGAAGGGCAGCCCAGCCTCTGGGCTGGAGAAGCCCAGATAGAAGGAGTATGCCAGCCATAAGACCCCTCTAACAGGTAGGTACTAAAGGATTCAGGGAGAAGCTGGAGGCCAGGTCCACTTTGATGTGTTAAATAGGCACCTAGCAGTTTGTCAGGGTTTGAAACTTAACAAGATGTGGTGGTGCAGGTCTTTCATCCCAGTACACTGGCAAGAGGATCCGGATCCTGTCATCCTCAGCTCACAACAAGCGTCGGGCTAGCTTGGGCTACACAAGGGCCTGTCTCAAACAAACAAGCCTATTTTTATAAATGCTGAGGAAAAACTAAAAACCTTCCCTTTGTAGAATTTCTATTAAAAAAAAAAAAACTTCTATTACACTTATGTGTGTCTGTATGTGTATGGGGTGCAGGGGCAGGTAAGCATGGCTCATGTGGAAGTCAGAGGACAGCTCACAGAAATCAATTCTCTCCTTCTACCATATGGGGCTCAGGAATCAAAGTCAGGGGCAAGTGTCATTTCCCACTGGGCCATATCACCAGTACTTTCAGAGGTTTAGAGTGTGTGAAGTCCAAGATCAAAGAGCTAGAAGATTCAATATCTGGTCAAGACTTCCCCCTGCTTCATAGACGGCTCCTTCTGTGTTCCCACATGTGGCTGACGGAACATGCAGGGAGCCCTCCAGAGTTTCTTTTACAAGGGCACGGACCCATTCACCGGCCCACTACCCTCATCACCTCCCCACTTCCTAACTCTTGCAATGTAGAGTTTAGCTATGAATTTAGCAGGACACCTGCATTCAATCTACGGCAGGGAGTCAGGCCTCACCGAGTTGGGGTGGGGGCAGATGGATGCCATAAAAACTATGAGAACAAACGAAACCAACCAAAGACAGGATGTGGAGGGGGAAGGGAAGAATCTTAAAGAAAGGCTCCTGTTTAGAGGTTAGGTGGAGGGGGGGGGGCATTTCAGATTGGGAAGGAAGAGACATGGAGAGGGAGGAATAATTAAGAGAGGCTACAAAGAAAAACACACACACACAGACACACACACATACACACACACACAGTTACAAGTGTGCATACCTAGAGTGCTGACTGAGGGTGATCTTAAACTCCTGATTCTTCTTTCTCCACCTTCTAAGTAACAAAGTCAAAGGCATTCAATGGGCCATGGGGCTTTGTACATGTGATGCAAGCAAACCACCTGTGGAGCAATGTCCCTTGTCCCCAGTGAGCTTTGTTGTTGTTGTTGTTGTTGTTGTTGGAGGATTTCTTATGTGTACATGCAAACCATCATTTCTATTTCCCCCTGCCTCTCCAATTCTACCCTTGTCTCCCGAACCAATCCCTCTCAAGTTCATGATCTTGTCTTCTATAGTTACTGTCACACACACACACACACACACACACACACACACACACACACCTCTGTCCCATTACTGTTGCCCATATATACATGTGCTTACGGCTGACCCCTTGGGATTCAGAACGCATCCTTGAACACATTCCCAACTGCAGTCTCAGTACTTATCCTTACATCCGTAGGTGAGTTGGCCCTCGCCCCTCTTCAAAGAAGCTTCTTTTGCAGCAGAAGTTTCTGTGCTTCTATTGCCGTGCTCCACCATTGCTCAAAACCACAAAGGATGAGCAATGGTCGGGGGAGGGTACTTGAGTGTTTCAAGTGTTGGCAGATGGATGAGGAGAAGGAAGGCAGGGCCCCACAGATAGTTGTAAGGCAGCTGACATCTCAGCGCTGGCTCAGGTTGGGCATGGAGACAGAGAGCGGAACCGGAAGCAGGAGGGAATGGAGGTGGAGGGACGAGGGCTTGGAGCAAGCAGACATAAAGAAAGCCCACCAAAGCTGAACATGGGGGAACCAATGAGTTTTTTGGGTTTACTTAGAACACAGAGGAGTGGGTGGCTACAGGAGTGTGGTGGCCCCAAAACAGTCCCACTGCAAAGCCTTTACCTAGCGTGGATGATGGCTTCCCATAGCCACAGAGCTGGAGCTCTGCTTCAATGAACTCCCCCAGGCTACGTAGCATAGCACCTAAGTTCATGTACAACTAGGGCAGAGTTCCATAAAAATGTCTAGGAGGAGTGGCTTAAGTCTCAGTCTCTTCGTCTGAGGGGATGGCAGCCATCCCCGGGCCTCATGGCACCCGGTCTCCTTTGAACTGATCTGAAGAAGACGGCAGCTATTTCTCTTGGAAGACTTCATTCTACCACAAACGCACTGGGGACCAGTACCTCAGTCAGGAAGGAAGAATGTGTGGGAGAACTGTGCCCACTGCCTTCTTTCTGAGGATGAGGATGAGGATGGGGCCCTAGGGGAAGCAGGGGTGGGAGAGCTGAAGCAGGACGTGCCAGAAGTCTGTTATCACAGGCCTCTCTCCTCCCCTGGCTTGCCCCTTCAGTGACCCAGCCTTCTGCCTGGGAGTTGCTGCAGCTGTGGCCAGGAGTCTGCCTGGGGAGCCCCACACCTGCGAAGTCAAGGCTGGCCACTCCCAGACCTTAGCTCCTCAAATCTGTCCATTCCTCTCTTCCCAGAGGCCTCCATCTGAAACCTGAGGGTCACAGCAGCCCAGAAGCCCTATCTCACTCCTGCCAAGAGCACCCCACCTCTCCATCCATCCACCCCCGCACCCCCTGCAAACAGCGTGAAATTTGCAAAGGGAAACTGGACTTAAAAGCCTCCATTACTTTAAGTTCAAGAAGATTCTTTTGAAAAGAAAAAAAAAAAAAAAAAAAAGGATGAGGAGAAGGCTCGGTGGCTAAAGCATTCGCTGTGGAAGCCTGAGGACCAACGTTCAGGTCCCCAGAAGCCGTGGAAATCCTGCATGGGCATGGCCGATGGACTGTAATTCCAGCCTCGGAAGGCTAAGAGAGGAAGCTTCCTCAGAGAAGCTGGCCGGAGACACTAGCCATATTGGCAAGCTCTGGGTTTGATTGAGCGACCTGCCTCAATGGATAAGAGAGGAGAGTGGTAAAGGGTGGCTCCTGGCATAAACTTGGGCCTCTACGTGCACATGTGCACACATGCATAAGCAACCCCCCCCCACACACACACGCACATTCACACACACGTGCATGTAAACACAAGCACACTATACATGTATGAAAATACAAGACGAATAAGCTAATTGTTATGTACAACAGACATAGACATACACTAAGAGCATTTTAAAAAAAAAAAAAGCTGAGCATAGTAGCTCACACTTATAACCCTACCACTAGGGAAACTGAGGCAGGAGTATTGCCATGAATCCCAGGCTAACCTGGGACACAGAATGAGACCGTGTTTCAAAAACAAGCTGGAAAAGAAAAAGAGAAAAAATGCTTTAAAAATAAATTAAGTCCTAGACCGACTGTGGTTATTTTTGTTTTGTTTTGTTTTTTTCACAGCAACAAAAATGAAGGCAAAGAATTCACCAAAATTGGTGGGGAAATATGGGAGTTATGGGAGCTGAGTGAGGAGGGATGCGCCAAGGTAGCCTGAGTGTGTCAAGTCTTTTCAACTCTTTATTTGATGGCTCTGCTAAAATAAATGCACATTGGCTCTGGATTAAAATCTACAGTTTGGTGCTGGGGGTGTAGTTCAGTTGGTGGATAATTGGCCTAGCCTTCACAAAGCCCTGGGTTTGACCTCCAGCACCAGATACACTGAGTATACTGATGGACATCTGTGATTCCAGCTTCCTGGAGCTGGAGGTCAGAGGATCAGAAGGTTAGAGTCATCCTTGGCCAGCCTGAGCTACATGAGACCCTGGCTCAAAACATAAAAAGAAAAGAAAAGAGGAAAAGAGTTTGGAAGAAAGGTATTCACACATGAAGCCAACTGGCTTGGAATAAAAAAGGCTGAGCTAATTTTTTCTGGCCTGTTCTTTTACTGCATCATTTGGAATCCGTTAGCGCAATCCACTGGGGTCCCCCAGCACACACACAGTTGGTCCTGGGAGTTTGCTCTGGTCTCTTAATATATCTTTAAATGTCTCACTGGTTATGATAAGCTGGGAAGTCAAGGGAATATACATGGAGATAAATAAACATAAGATGAGATAGCAACCTTGTAGGAGGATTCCTCTTTAACAAAGAGCTACAGACTCTAAGCAGAACAGAGATGGAAGCTGTCAAACAGAATTATTTATTGGATTTTTTTTTTTAAGCAGCATGGGAATGTGGCTCAGTTGGTAGAGTGCTTGTCTAGCCCTCCCAAAGCTCTGGGTTTGATCCCCAGAACTATATAAACCAGACGCTGGTGGTACGTGACTGCCCCAGTCCTGGGGATGGGAAGGCAGGAAGATCAGAAGTTGAGGGTCATTTTCAGCTATGGGGCAAGTTTGAGGCCAGCCCGGGCTACAAAGACCCTGTGTCAAAACTGAGATGAACTAAAACACATTAATAAAAAAACAAGCAACACATTTACCAGCTCCAATGTATTAGCTGTGTTTTTCTCTGTCCATGCATTTGGAAAACAGAAACAGGACAAGATGTTTTCCTGTGAAAGGTTAAGGATATTCTGAGGGACTAGAGAGATGTTCAATAGTTAAGAGCTCATACTGTTCTTGCAGATGACCATAGTTCAGTTCCCAGTACCCATATTGGGTGGCTCACAACCTTCAGCTCTAGTGGCCTCTGAGGGTACCTGCATTCACATGTAGATACCTATACACAGACACAACACGTACACATGATTTTATTTTTAAAGGTGGACAAAGTTTCATTTCAAAAGCAGAAGAAACAGCAGATGACACTTTTTAAAAAGAAAAAGAAAGTAGTAAATGAAAGTATATAAATTAGCATGAAACTTTCCAAAATTAGGCTGGGAATAATAAAATTTCTATTTTTTTTTCACAAAATACAGGAAGAGAGAGTTGTCAGAACAATAAAATTACACATTGAGGAAATAACTAAAGGGGGAGGGCGGAGACCATGCAAGTTGTTGGTGTGCAAACAGATGGTGTTAAATCTCTTTGCTGGCAGTCAGAGGAGGTATCTAATGTGGAGCATGGTGGGCTGCACATTTGAGTACATCATTCATTTGCCTCATGTCATTGTGATGGGGTATTGTTGGGATCCCAGCTTGCTCTTGGAGCCTGGGGCACATTCCATGGTGGTGATCTACTGTCAGAGGATCTGGCAACTGGACCTTCTTAAGAATCCAAATGCTTTGTTTCAATGCTCATCAACTTTCTAAACAAATTGAATTCAAATTCCATTCTTCCTTAGAAGCCATGGGAATGTCTGCTTTGCCCTTACTGTGAAATAGGTCACACACACACACACACACACACACACACACACACACGAGTGTATAAGAAGACAGGGGTACTTGCCTAGCATGCAAGAATGACTTCAGTGCCCAGCACCTCATCCACTAGATGTGGTGTTGTTCACCCCTGAATACTCAACAACACTCTAGCGGTCAAGGGCATCCTTGTCTATAAGCTTGTTTCAGGCCAACCTAGGCTACAAGGAACCCTGTCCCAAACAAAGATAGAACCATTATAAAGCCAATACCCTCTGGTCATCAGCCATTCCCACAATACCAATGCAGAATCAATCCACTGAAAACCACTTTGCCAAGTGAGCAGTTTTACTGACTGTTAATTCACTAAGTGGCCCAAATACACAAGGTTCATTTAGGTGATTATTACAACAAAATAAATATGCATTATTTAATCCTTCTCAAACATTTACTATGATCCCATTTGCAAGGGGGGTTGGAGAATTCTGTCACTGGGATTGGCTCAACAGTTGAGTTTGATTTTGGTGTTCAGATTTGCATTGTCTGAGGCTACACATGTATAAATAATAGTTTTGTGTGCTCTAAGGGCTTTTTTAATCTTAAAAATAAAGATTTCTTAGTATTCTCACTCTCCTAGTTGTTGTTGTTGTTGTTGTTGTTGTTGTTGTTATTATTATTATTATTCAACCCAAGGCATGCCAGAGTTATTTTGGAAAAGGAAATCTCAACTGAGAAAATGCCTCCATTAGATTAGCCCATAGGCAAAACTGTAGAACAGTTTCTAGATTGATCATTGATGTGGGAGGAACCAGCATCTTGGTGTGGGTGTTGCCATCCCTGGACAGGTGGTCCTGGATTGTGTAAGAAAGCAGGTTGAGCAAGTCATGGGGAGCAAGCCAGTAGCAGCATTCCTCTGCTTCAGTTCTTGCCTCTAGGCTTCTGCCTTAAGTTCCTGCCCTGACATCTGTCAGTGATGGAGTGTGATCTGGGAGCTGCAAAGCCAAATGAATTCTGCCCACCCCCCAAGTTACTCTAGGTCATGTTGTTTATCACAGCAATAAAACACAAATGTGACCCCCACAGATGCATTCTGTAGGTCCTGAAAGTCATGGAAGGCTAAGTCAGAACAATCCTATCATCAGCCTCTTTTTGTCTTTTGTCTTTGAATTTCTCTGAAGTCATGAGTCTGTCATCCAGGATGAGCCCACAAACATTTGTAAGCAAGTTAGAAAGATCTGAGGAATGCCCCCATGACAGGAGTCACACCCAAACCTGAGGTGCCATCGAACTGAGTCTGTGAATCAGTTCCAAGCCTGAAAAGAACCTGCTGAAGCAAAACCAAAATCAATTTGCAGAAACAAAAACCAAAACATCGGAGGGAAAAAATTAGCCTTGACATCCGTGAACATCATCCCATGTGGTAGGACTGGGCCGGATGGTTGTAAAGATTTAACGGCCATTAGCGTACAGCAAGTGCGTAATTTGGCAAATTGTCCATTTGGTAAACCCAGTTTCCAGCTGCTTCCAGCGTTCAGGCACACCACTTGATTGGAGATTCTTTATTTGTGTGTGTGTGTGTGTGTGTGTGTGTGTGTGTTTCCCTCCTGTTGGTTTTGCTGGTGTGAGATTACTTATTTCCTGTGTTCTCCTGGGACTATTTAACTTCCTTGGTTTGGAGTCTACCTTCTAGTATCTTCTGTAGGGCTGGATTTGTGGATAGATATTGTTAAATTTGACTTTATCATGAAATGTCTTGTTTTCTCCCTTTATGGTAATTGAAAGTTTTCCTAGATATAGATGTCTGGGTTGGTATTTATGGTTTCTTATAGTCTGCAGAACATCTTTTCAGGCCCTCTGGGCTCTTGGAGTCTCCACTGAGAAGTCAGGTGTGTGTTGCTCAGGAGTCCACACATGATTGTGTGCAGTTGCACAAACATTTGAGAAGATGGTATCAGATTCTCTGGTACTGGATCTATGAACAGCTATGAACCCTAGTGTAGCTGCTGGGAACTAAACCAAGGTCCTCTGCAAAATCAGGAAGTGCTCTCAACCACTGAGCCTTCTCTCTAGTTCCTTGATTGAGCATGTCACTCTATCATCCTTTCTTTTCTGGGCAGACCATTGTATGTCCTATATCCTCCCCTTATCCCACCAGCATTTAGAATGCTGTGATGTCTCCCATCTCAACCTAAAGATAGTCCAGGTCAACTTATCACAGAGGTACCTGCCCGTGCATGCTTACTGTAGCACTGTTCATGATCTCAAAGCATGGAACCAACCAAGGCAACAATAGGGCAAATAAAGGGAAAATGTGGTGTATATACAGAATGAAAATTTTAAATGCTTTACATTTATCTTTGGTATATGCGCGTATATGTGTGTGCCACCGCACATGTGTGGATGTCAGAGGACATTCTTCCACGATGTGGGTCTCAGCAATTGAGCTCAAGCCATCGGGCTTGTTGGCAAGTGCCTTTAACCGCTGAGCCATCTTGACAGCCAACACAATGGGATTTTTTTTATTCAGCCACAAAGAAGAACATGGGAAAATAGACACAACTGGAGATAATCATATTAAGTGAATTAAGCCAACCTCAGAAAGACAAATGTTGTATGCTTTCTATCACTTTTGCTTCATAGAATGTTATATAGATTGATGAAATCAGGAAGACATGTATTATATGAAATAGAAGAAGAGGCCCCGATGGGGAGGGTGATGGAAGGAACTGGAGGACAACAGTATAGACAAAATATACTCAAAATAGAATATATTCTTGCATGAAAACTTAAAAACAAAAAAAGCTTTGTGCTCACGTGCTCACCTGCATAACGCCTGTACAACAGAAAGCTAGGGAAAGTCTTAGCGTGAAGTGGGGAGAAGGTCACAAGGCCCCACCCCTAATGAAGGAGCTATTGGCAGTTGACAGCTGCTGGGGGAAGGAAAAACTTTTTCTTTTTGGGGAGTTTCCCATGCTCCAAGGGATTGCCTCACACCCTCACACATATGGTCAGCACTAAATGCTTTTGAAAGAGCATAAGAAGTTGGGAGGGGAATGTGGTGGTGGGGGGGGGATAGAAGGGAAGTTAGAGGGAGAAATGGGGAGTGAATATGATCGTATTTCATTGCATGCGTGTATGAAATTCTCAAGGAGTAAAACTTGTAACGATGAATAGCTAAAAGTAAATAGTGGAATGCACTAGGCAGAAGAATATATTGTAGATTTCCCTGTGTCTTGTTTTGAAATATATATGATGTCTGTAATATTGATCATAAAGTTTTCACCATTAAAAAAAAATAACTTCGGTGTTGGAAAGATGGCTCACAGCCACCTATAAAACTCAAAGAAACGTTGCCCCTCAGCACTCATGTGGAGCAGCTCACAGTTGAGTGTAACTTCAGCTCTAGAGTACCCAACAGCCCTCACTGGCCCCTCAGGCAACTGCACTCAGGTACACACATACACACATAGTCATACACACCGGTATATATAATGAAAGATAAAATAAGTATTTTGTTTTTTTAAAGAGGAAACTTTAAGTAGAAATCAAAGGTTTTCCTAACTCTGAGTTCTCTGAGTGACTGGCCCTCTCTTTGCATCATTAGAGGCGACATCTTTCCAAAGCATCTTTCCAGTTCTGCTTTCTCAACCTACCATCCATTCTCTACTGAGCTCACTTGTACCAGGCAATACCATCATCTGCTATCGCCTACCTCTCAGTTCTTAATCTCTCCGGACCGATTTCTTTTTAAGAATCATTTAGTGTGCCTGGGAGTGTGTGTGCCCATGTCTGTGCGTGTATGTGTCACAGTGATTCTACGGTGGTCAGAGGACAATTCTGTCCTTCCAACCTGCAAGTCTCAGGGTTTGAATCCAGGTTATGAGGCTTGGCAGCAAGCACCTTTACCACTGAGCCATCTCAATAGTCCCCTGCCCCAGTTTAAGGATCACACTTAAGTACTCAGACTCTCTCTAACTTCCTGATTTGTTCTCTCACTTGATTCCTGCCGAGTCATATGGGTTTCTTTTGTGCTATTGAGCGTATCTCCTGCTTCTTCAACGTGCTTCTTTCAACCACTCCTCGGCCTATAAGGCTCAGTACAAGCCATTATCTCATTATACACCTTAACCCTTATGTATTAATAATACTATGCATTGTTGCATTACATTCTATTATCTTTATATTATGCTCTCACTACTTTACTTTATATACATCATCCATATATACATGTGTACACACACACACACACACACACATATGTATATGCGTTCGTTGGTCTATTTCTCTCTGCTCTAGAAGCTTTGTAGGAATGGGAACTATTGTTCTAGCACAATTTCTTTTGTGCATGTGGTTTTGTTCATGTGTGTGCAGCTGCATATGTGTGTGCACATGTGTGTTTGGAAGACAGAATTCAACCTTAGACGCAGGAACCATCCATTTTGTTTTAAGAGTCAGGGCCTCTCACTGGCCTTGTGATTGCTAGTGTTATAAACTGGATGACCAATGAGCCCCAGAGGTCTGCCTGTCTCTGCTTCCCCAGCTCTGTGATTTCAAGCTTGCACCCCAACACCAGCTTTACTGATGAAAGTATCTCCCAGACTTCTCTAACAATTTTCATGCAAACACTCAGAATAGCCTTGGAAATGACCCATAAATGTTTCTTGCATAGGAAATGACCCATAAATGTTCATTAAACAAATGAAACTAAGTAACCCAAATGCATGGATCTCTCAAAACTTGTTATAGTTTTATTAAATTAATTACTTTATTTATATTATTATTATAAATTAAACAATTAATTTACTAAATTAAAAATTGAGAAGTTTTAAAACTGTATTCATTTGGAGATTCATCTCTCAGCCAATTAGAAAGTATGAGACCCTCCTTCCCCCAAAAAATATTCTACAAGAAGTTCCAGCTAGGCACCGAGGTAGAGCAGCTAACAGGTGCTGATCCCATTGTCATCTGATGCATAACAAGGACCTTTCCAAGCCATGCCACTGTGGCCAGTCCCAGTTGGGCAGGGGGAACTCCACATATAAGAGGTCACAACCCTCGGGAAATGTAGCGAGGTCTGGAGTGGAATCAGCAGACAGGTAATAAAGAATGATTGATGGCATCCATCAAGCAGACAGATAAACGCCTGCTTCTGGTACTTCTGAGATGGTACAAGGTTACAGTACCACAGGCATCCTGAGAGTGACTAGAAGCAAGGCTAGACCAGTCTCTAGATAGCTACAGGGATGTAGACCTAAAGAGAGAGTGATTGGGTGGAAGGGGAGGAACACTGTAAGGACACTATGACTTTGAAGGAACGCTATCAGCATGGAAGGCAGTGTGAAGGGTGAAGGGTCACTAAGAATATTGTAGTATAGGTGTAAAGGGAACATAATTTGTGTGTGTGTGTGCGCGTGTGTGTGTGTGTGTGTGTGTGTGTGTGTGTGTGTGT